>NW_008657800.1:84056-92371 GCF_000695815.1 Acanthisitta chloris | reverse complement strand
TCGTGGTTCATGCTATGTATAAGTCATACATTAAAAAAAATAAAGAATTTTTATTCTCTCATCCCCAGGGGAGATTAATTGTCCATTTTATCGAACGCTGTGAAGCTGGTTAGAAAAGTTGGCTCTGAGTAGAACACTCTTCTTTCACCAGTTCTTCTTCTTGCTGATGTCCACAGCGACAGGGGAGAGGTTTGTGTGACCATTTTGGAGGTCATGGCCTATCTTTGCCCAAATATTGTGTAATTGGGAGTGTGGCATCAGTGGGGAATGATGCTGAAAGCCAAGGTGTTCCACCGTGAGGTGGAACAGGCTCTGCAAAATCTTTGTCCCACAAAGCCAGTCTTAGGATATACATTTAAATAAGTTAATTGGCAGTGTTTTGGACTTTAAATGGGAGAAGATGATGAAGGAAAGGGCTTCTTTGCTTATTTTCAACTACTGCTGCTAAGTTTAGACTTATCATCCCTGAAACACTTTTCTCCCCTTACCTTCTCTTATTTTTTCTTAATCCTGACCATCAGCTCTTGTGCTTCATCTGGGCAGGATGGACCTGGGAAATTAATGGCAAAGTGGAGCTTGTTGAGTGGCCTTTGGAGAAGACATTTTGAAAAGGAAGTTTATTTCATATATAACATGGTTTTGTTGTCCTGACTAGGAGGCTGTTTTATAGGCCAAGAGCACTGCAGGGATCTTAATTCTCATGCCAGTGTTCATTGTATATGGAATTAGCATCTTTGTTAACTGTTTGCTGGATGAAGTTGATTTTAATACTATGTATTAAAATAGTCTTCTTTCACAGCCAACTGGGTGAATGATCTAGGGCCTGTCACACTCTCTTCTTCTGGAAAGTATTTTAAAACATTTATTCCTCATCTTTTCTCTGCAGTAGCACCTTCTTTTGTGTCCTTTTTGTTCAAGTATATAGAATTGGGAGATTAAGTTCTTATTAGTCTACTCTTCAATAGCTGCAGATTAAAAAAGGTCATTTTATTAAAGCTCTCTTGTAATTTTGCAAGTAATACATTGCCAGGAAATAGAATACACTTTTTTTTTTTTAACCAGAGTGGATAATTAACCGCTGAAGCAATTCATCAAATGTTACCCAGTGGGTTCCCTGTCGTGGAAGGCCTTAAATCAAGGATTGATGTATAGGGAAATGCTCTACTTACAGCAGAAGCCAGGGAGGAATTGATTGATACGATGTGGCCTGTGCTACATGGGGAGTTGGGAATAGATCATCTTGGGATCCCTTGAGGCTGTAAATCCATATGAATCTGTTACCTATAAATACTGATAGGAGATTAGACCTGGATGTGTAAAATGTCTTTAATTTCTCTGAGTGACCGTGATGCCATATTGAGTCATTGTTCTGGTCCCAGTGCCGTGTCAGCTTGTGAATTAGTGGGATGATTTAATGAGCACTTCTGGGTTGCTGCCTGTGTGTGTGTTCACCAAAGTGAGCTTGGCTTAGCTGGGGAGAAGATCCAGATGCTCAGAGACTGTGATATCTCTGCAGGAAAGAACTTCCCCCCTCCACTGGTAGCAAAAGAACTCCAAACTGAAATATTGAAGGCCTGTATGTTTTATGCTTTTTTTTTCCTAAGGAAAGGTGTCAGCATTGAGAAATATTATATATTTCTTTCAAAAAAGAAAAGAAAGATTAAATGGATTTTTTTTTTTTTTGGCTACGTGCTTTCCTTCTTGTTGAACGCATTTACTTGCTCACTTTTCTTCAGAGGAGAAAAACTTGGAGGCTTTCAGGTTTTAATAACACCTCACTTTGAATTCCATCCAGTTCTGGCTGTAAAACGAATCCCCCATTTTACAGCTGAGTAACTTTGGGAAGTGTTAGAAACTTGTGAGCTGATTAGTCCTTCAACATCAGGATATTCCACATGTTTTGTAGGATTACTGAGAGTGTGCTTAAGAAAATATTTTTGTGTTTCTGTTTTAGTCGTTGGATTCACACTAGTGGTTATCTTTCCTTTGTATTAGCATTTCTATAATCACAGATTTATTTGTGCTGCAGCCTGTTTTGAAAGTAATTGGTGGCTGAATGATGGTGTAGCTGTAGTTCGTGCGGGAAGCGCCTGCCCATGAATACTAAAGGCTCATGGAATGATACTTGGCATATTGTGGCTTAATGGAAGTGCTGTGTTTGATCCAATATATATCACTTTGCTATTAAGTGTTGAGAGGGCGTGTGTAGTTGGATGAGGGAGCGAGAATTTAGTCATGGATTTTAGAGTCAAGGTGCTTAGACGTAAAAACAGATTAAAAGAAAATGAATGCCCAGAGTTGGGTTGTTTACATGGGGATTTAAGTGTTTTGTTTTTCAGCAATGACTTGCTATTTAGTTTCTCCTCCCTCTCTTCCTCCAGCTCAGTGTTGATGGGACTCAGCACATCACAGTCCTCTGCACTTGAGCATAGATGCTTGGAAAAGTTTCTGCAGGGAGGTGTTTGCTTGCACAGGGGCTGCTGGCAGTGCTGGCAGTAGGATGTCTGCCCACCCCTGTCCCCTCTGTGCCCCTGGAGCTCTCCCACTGCCCACTGGGCAATTCCTTACCTGTTCCTGGCCCACAGCAAATGCTGCTGAAGGCTCTGTGTTCATAAAGCCATGTCAGCAGAGTTGTCCTTAATTTGACTGTTACCAGTGATGAAACACCCCTTCCGTTTTGGGGGCATTTTTATGGTCATGTCTCTGTGCACTGAGTCAGAGCTCACTTCCCGCAGTTTCTGCCTCCTCCTGCTCTCCATTCCCAGGCTGAGTGATGCTTCCTGACACAGGAAGCTGGGACTGGGGGGAAGAGGGTGCTGCAGGGTGCCTCCAGCATTGGGTATCTGCTGCAGTGTCTTGAGCAGGTCCCAGAAACAGATCTGCACCATGTCTTTGAGACATCAGTTTTCTTGACCAGTGGATTCAAAGGTCTATCTGTCTCTGCTTTACTATTGCTATTTATTGCTTCAGTATTTGTTTGGCAGAAGGTTTTTGTGTTTAATACCAGCCCTGCAGTCCATTGCCAGGAAATTTAGAACCTGTGAGCAATTTCAAAGGCCATCTGACTCCAATGCTTCCAGCAGGATTTATGTTTCTGCTGGTGCAGAGTTACAGTGTCATAAGCTTTTTATTTGTTCTTATTATATCATGGGCATCTGCAGGCTGTTGAGTCCAGTTTTCTTCAGCTGTTTATGTGCAAATACGTCTCTGATCTTGTGAAAGGAGGTCATTCTTTATTTCCACTGCTGCTCCAAGAACACCCCCCTCCCCAATAAATCATTAAAAGAAATAAGTCCTAATAAGTCATTAAAAGAAAATTGAATTAGTCGTGCCAAAGCCAATGGCTGCAAAATACATATGACTCTGCTGTTCATATGAAGGCTGAAAAAACCCCTCAGTTCTTTGGAGTATATTCCTGATTCAGTATCTGATCAGGTTTTATGCTGGTAAATCTGGCTTGCTGTCTGCAGTTCAGCTGGCAGTGGAGCCTGGGGCATGCTGCCAGGGCTGCAGTGGGATTCCAGAAAGACTTAATTTCATTTCTAATTGTTGTAAAGAATCATTTATTAAACTCCTACTCTGTTTCCTGCCTGGCTGAAACAGTAGCAAGTTCCTTTCTGAGATTGCTTCTAAAATTTTGACTTCTGGTGGAATCTAAAGGTTGCAGTGTGCAAGAATTTGGGTCTGGGCCTTTTGCTTGCGTATGACTTGCGAATTCTGAGTCAGGACTTATTACCTAAACCCATTTCTGTCTGGTTTCAAAGTAAATGTGTTTATTACCATATGTGCTGTGTGAATTCTAACAGCTGCCAAATGTAACAGAATAGTTAGGTTCATTTTTTTGAGTGTTCACTGGGGATCTACCTTTTTTTCTTTCTGATATTTCTTTTTTTCTTGCATTAAAAAAATGTCTTTTTCTAACTGAAGTGCCATGTAATCCAGAAGGAAAAAGAGAGCACATTTTCTAGGTACTGGTCTGGTCTCCTCAGAAGGGGCACTAGGCTGCTGGGGGGGCAGTGAGAGAGGAAATCTCAGGATGTGATTTTGGGGATGACTGAAGTGATGTGTGTCTGTGCGTGGGTTCGTGGTGGGTGCTGGGTCACTGTGAGCTGAGGCAATGCAGACATGATATTACCAGGTCATTTTATTTCTGCTTAAAGCTTTAACATGTTCTCTCTAAGAATATGATGCATCTAAATAAAATGCATTTCTGTGCCCTTAATAAAAGGTCTGTAATAGAGTTCAGACCGCTGAGTGATAAAAATCCAATTTTACTCTTTCCTCAAGTTCTAGCCATGTCTTTCAAGCATCAGCTGGAGATGTCTTTATTATCTGTATTTGCTTGTTGTGCCTTGGACAAGCAACAGAGACTTTTGTGGGAAAGCAATATCCTTTACAAGGTAATACAGCTGAATGCCTGTGCTTTTGCTAATGCTCTGCAGAAGAGATGCATATAACTCCTGAGCCCTGAGCTGACAGCAGTGTTGGAGTGTATGCCATACTGGCAGTGTAACCTGTCTTCCTAGCATTTTATCTGGTATGCATTTGCTTATCCAAATAATACTTTGTTATTTTTACAGCTGTCACATGCTATTCAGCTCAGAATAGCAAATGTCAGAAAAGAGTTACAAACAGCACTGGCATTTTCTGCGGTTTATTTGTTTGATGGCTCTTCCGTGTAACTGTTTGAAAGGGGAAATAAGGAGCAGTGGTATGATTTTTGGGAGGGCAGTCAAGGATCTGTGCTTTTGTCATCCCTAGGCAGCAACCAGCATGTAGCAAAGATGACAAGCCTCGTCCTGCAGAGCTCCATCTTTGTCTTTTGATAGGTGTTTTTTGCCCTAGTACTAATCCCCCTTTGTACTGGGCTTTCTAGCATGGCAGGGATGGAGTGGAGCCTCTGTTGAGCCCAACTCCAGCTGGTCAAGAGGCACAGCCCCAAACTGCTCTAGCATTCTGAAGTATTGCTCCAAGCAGTTCTTCAGCATGGCCTTAAGGAAATGTTCCTGGGAACATCTCTTTGGACCTTTCCCAAATGGCTCAGATGGGATTTTTTTTGAAAAACAATAGATAAGGGATCTGGCATATTTTTCTTGAAGTCAGTGGACTGTTGACATGGCATGTGTAAGTGTTTGGAGCTGGGAAGCAGTTGTATAAAATCCTGAGGAATCCATCAATTGTGGGGAAGAGCTGTGGGGAAAACAGTGGTCTGGTGGGAGAGAGACTCCAGGCATTGGCCTCTGAGTTGATCTCAACAACTTGTTCCTGTGAAGGTCTGATAATGGTAGCAGATGAGTTCTTTGTGCTTTGCTTGGTGTGGTGGTGATTTCCTTAAAACCTAGGCCTATGAGAAGCAAGTCTGGTTTTAATTGTTGCTGAGTACTTCTGATGCTGTTGCTCCTTTTCTGAGCTGGTCCAAAAGGACCATCCATATCAGTACAAGCAAAAGTTTCCAACTCAGTTGTGTGATTTGCACATCCAGAGGTGCCACCCCATGGTTTGGAGCTGGGGTGGCCATGAGACTGTCTTTGTGGCAGTGGGAAAGGACTCTGAGGAACCTGAGACTAATTCCAGCCCTTTTGTTATTATTTTTTTCCTCCCTTCCTCCCCCACAGTAGATACATAGCAATCTGGCTATGTATCTATGGAAGTTTAATAAAAACAAAAGTAAATACGGACTATTTCACTTCACTTCCACTGTAATTGCCAGCCCATATCTCCCTCCATTATCCTTTCATCTTCTTTTCAGACTGGCTAATAGTTCCTTAGTGATTACATTTAATGGTGTGAGAGCCTTTTAGTTTGGATACCCTGCTTTTCCTCCCCTGTTGCTTATAGAGATGTTTACATTTTTAGCCAAAGCTATGATTTGTCTCCTGTATAATTGCATGGAAAGCAACAGTTCACATTCCTAGACGGGCATCCTGAATTTATTTTTATACCATTTTAAATCATTTCCCACACTCAGTTCACCCTGTACAATCTCTTGATTAGTTTAACAAACTATTACCCTTTCCATAGATTTATTTCTCTGCACTGAATTGCATATCTTGGCTGGTCCAGTGTGATCTTTAGGGCTAAGTTTCAGAAGTTCATGCTAAGCAGGTTGAGATGGAGGAAACTATGGTCAAGGAAATATTTCACCAGGCTACTCTTCATGTAGCTAGAGTGTGCAGTGTCATAGGGATGCTCTCCCTCTGTAGGTGCAGCTGGTGCTAGGAGTGCATTGCCAGTAGAGGTGCATCACAGTGCTGGATCAAAGCAAGAGTTGGCAAAAACTCTTTGTTGGCTGTGTTGGCCAACTGACTATGCTTGGACAGCATGGCCATGTCATTTAAAAATTATCCACTTCATCAGCGTTATTGGTGAAAATTATCAGGATGGAGCTGATCCAGACAGAGAGCCTGATCTTCTGTCTTCCCTGTGTGGCTGCTGATGGAAGAGCATAGCCCTGAGCAGCCTGACTGTGCCAGCACATCTCTGGCTGTGGGCAGTGGAGAGGTTTCAGCACAGCTCTGTGAGCTTGGGCTCATGCTGGTGCTGCTCCAGTTGTGAGAGGGTGGGAAAAGGGGATGATGTGAGCACACAAGGCACAAAGCAACCACCTCTTGGATGAGAGCTGCAGTGTTTTGTTTGCAGGAAAAACATGCCGTGCAGTATGAGGCTAGTAAATGAGAGGCTGGAGTATTGAAAGCCCTGTAAGTGTCCAATCCACCCATCTCTTAAGGCTTTTATCTGTCTGTGCATCTTCTGTTCTGGCACCAAGACATTTGGAAACTTTAAGAAGAATGTCCAGCCTTAAGAGCCTTTGGTGTAGCAGCATCCGCTGACTCATCACTGCTTGAATACTGGATAAAGCCTTTGTTAGGGAGTGAGGAATTTTGCTTTTTGTTAAAAAGCCAGGAGCTGTCTATTTTCATCACGGAGTTTGCAACCCTAGCAGTTGGAATGAAGCAAAATTCAAAGCTTTGGAGAAGTGGCTGGGGGTGTGTGGAATGAATAATGATCCAATATGAGGCCTCAGCAGGGTGAAAAATGTAAAACTAGCATCTCTTCTGCTGTTGTTTTTTTTTAAAAGATAAATTCACTAGCAATGAAAAGTATTTTAAACGTTGCTGCTGTTGCTGATAGAAACAGGCCATTAAATTGCTACAGTCAACATTCCTTTGGGTCCTGGTCATAAGCCAAGCTGCCAACTATTTGTAAATTTACTGACAGTCAGTAAGCAGAATACAATATTTAAACTGTCAGAAAACTAATATTCGCTCGTTTCAGGGAAACATAGCTCTGTTTCTCTTGGGCTCTGGCTTTTCATAGGGTTTGGTTACTGCTGTTATTTTCTGCTTCTCTGAACTCCAAAACTGACCTAGGAAACATCAGAGAAGAAATGAAGAGAAGGCTGCCTGCATCCCCCTTCCCTGCACACCCTGTTCTTCTAATCATCCCAAACAATATCCTGGTCCTTCTTGGCAGAGAAGCTCAAGACTGTAGCCAAATTCTCAGGCTCCCAGGCCTGGGTTCTCAGTCTTGCCATGACTTGCAATAGATGCTGTTCCATCTGAGTTAGCTGTAAATATGAAGACAGACATTCACAAGTGCTAACTATCTATGCATGCTTAGCTTCCTGGGGTGCACACTTGGAGATAGTGGAAAGCAGCTTGAGAAAGCCTTTGAACTTATTTATCATACTACTAAAATGTTGTGGGAAAAATGGCAGAGTCATTTGTTTGCTGGTTGCTGTTGAAATGTAGCCCTGTTATGAATTACCCATGCAAAGATCACTCTCCACTCTGGGCCAGCATGGCATGAGGAAATCTGTCTTGCTTTACTGTACAACACTGTTATGGGTTTACCCAGTTGTGGACCTTCCTCTGAAATAGCTTTTTGTGTAACTACCTATGTGCACATCAATAAAATATGAATCCTGGTGGGCTTCCCCCAGGCCCTGCTGAGCAGTAACTCTCCTGTCCCATCAGAAGAACAAGTAGCTGAGTTGTTTGCAGGGATGGATCTTTCATAGCATGGCAGTCCTCCCCTTCCCATGCCTTGCTGGAGGGAGAATGTGTTATTTGCTGCTGAGAAAGGGTAATTTCACTGAGCACATGTAGGCTGTGGCCTTGATAAAGCCAGGAGGATGAGTTTGAATGTACCACTGTGGTGATTAGATTACAGGCAACAGCAAAATAAGAAATGATTTCTTTTTTGTTGTTTAATCTAGAGAAGTCTGTTTTTCAGACCTCAGGAAAGTCCCTGTTCCATGCCAGGATTATGCCAAGCTTGAAATGTTTGGACCAAGAGGGGAAAGGGCTTCAGGA
>NW_008657800.1:49508-84030 GCF_000695815.1 Acanthisitta chloris | reverse complement strand
GGATTTCACCAGCATGGCCAGACACCCAGGCTTGAGTTCCTGATTTCCTCTAGGTGCTGCCTAGTTGGATCCTTTCCCCTTTTGTGCCAGGGGGTGAGCATGCCTCCTCGTTTTGCCAGACATTCTTCCCTTAAAACAAGGAGCTTTCCTCCTCAAAAGCAGCATGCTGCCCTGAGCAGTCCTGGCTTGGGTGAATCATTGTGTTCATAGAAAAAAAATGTGTTGCAACTCGCTCACATTCCCCACTGTCTGTGCTCCTGGGGCTCACTGCACGTAGTACGTGGGAAAACTCTGCTGTGAATTGTGAATTTCCACCATCGCCCTGAAGCTTGGCCCAGGCAAAAGATGTAAGAAATTGGAAAGTGGTGTGTGATCTGCAGTATCCTCAAGCCACAGCTGACATTACCTGGGCATGGAGAGGCCACTTGTGTGTGCTGTTGCTGCTCAAGTGCAAATAGATATAATATTTATCACCGTGTGCTGTCAGCGTGTTAGAAATTAAGCCCAAAGCCTGCTATACCAGTAAGTGTTTTACCAATCATTATAGCATTTGTCAACATTATGGGCTGCTGTCTGCCAGTAATAAATGTGTGGTGTTCCTGCTGGAGCAAGTGGTTTTCCCAAGGAGAGGTTTATTTAATGAAGAATGAACAGCACAAGCTGTACAAGGAGCAAAATCAGTTATTTTTACAAAATGGTTGTAAATGGCATAAAACAAGGTGGCACAGGCTGTGAAGGGATGTCCCCAAGGGTGTCCCAGAGCGAGCTGGGTTAGGCACTTCCACTTTTTGGCAGATGTCTTGGCAGATGCATTTAAATGAAGAGAAAGAAGCCAAGCAACTAGTTGCTGGAGGCAGCCTGCAAGGCTGGGAAGGGGAGTGTGACCTGGAGTCAGGAGCCAGCTTGGTTTGAGTTGGCAGCACCTGGGTGAAGCATTGTCACTGGGAGAGATGCTGAGCCAGGAATTTTACCTCCCACCTGCACTGGGGCAGGGATGTGAGGGGATGGGTGTTGAGTAATGGGTTTGGAAAGGAGGAGGGAGCTGCAAAGGCTGTTCTTCCCTCCCTTGGGCTAGAAATGCACAGCTTGACTTTTGGTTTCTGCTCCCTTTATTTCAAAAGGGCAGTTTTGATGTGTGCTCAGCTTGCCAGATGGTGGTATGCAAAAAAAAAAAGCAAAAAAAAAAAGCCTGAAAGCATGAGGGAGGGAGGGAGAAGCATGTCCCTGCCTGGGACCTGGGGAAACCTGACTTCTGAAATTGCTGTCAGCTGCTGGAGAACCAGAAGGTTTAGTCTGGGCTATGGAAATTGGGATTCTGGTATTCATTAACAATACATATTTCCATCCCACTACAGGTGGTGAGGCTTTGATATATGGAGTTTGCACCAGCTTTTTTTTTTAATTTTTATTAGCCCTGTGCATGAACTGTCATGTGAGAACCAACTGTCATTTTTCCATTGTTCCAGTGCTGCTTTGCAGGGTGTCCATGTGTGTGAGAGGGTTTGTCTTCCTTTATGCAAATATCCCTCCTTGCCACAGATGAAAGTATGTTTACCTCTTGTTTTCCCTAATAGTACATGGTGGGTAAAGGTAACTGAGATCCAGGAGGTTTTTTCATCTTCTGGATGGGGAGGGAAGGACAAGATGTGATGAATCTTTTCTGGCTCTATATCCATGTTGCTGATGAGCACCAAAGTGGGACATCCAAAGCTGTCGTAGCACACTAACATCTCAATGGTGCTGAAACCATTTAGAAAAAGTTGTATTATCAAAATACCAGGAAGAAAAGAAATGAAGAACCAAGACGATTTGTTTGAAAGACGGTGTGATTAAGGATTCCAGTGAAGTAACAAAGCTGTTGGATTTAGAATTAACTTAATGTAGTGTTTTTCTCCTGAAGAAAAGTTGATGCATTATCTCCCTAACAAATGGCTCATGCTGCAGAAGTGAAGCATGACACCTTCTCCAAATCAGACTTTTCAACTTTATAAATGACAGTGTCGCCTATCACTGTGTCAGTAAGATAAAGGGATGATTTTTCAAATGGTCCAAAAGCATTTATATTTCATTGCATTTTCCCTATGGTGAGTATTTCATTTGTACTCAAAGCATTACTGAAATAACAGAATTTCTCTCTGGCCACTGCCTAGAAGTAAATTGTAGTATATATAAATTATGTGTATTATTGTACTATGGTGTGTATATACCTAGTATATCAAGCTATATACACTATATATATTTAAAATATAGTAGCTATAGTAAATATCAAATAGAAAGATTATACCTATGCTGGTACCAAAATTCAGTTACTCTGTTAATATGCCATGTCTGTTACCTGCTGGCCAAAACTCAGCTGGAGTAACCTTGAGACCTTAATGCATAGGTAACCAGAGGTACAATTACACTGTCTGTATCAGAAATGGCTCTTTTCCTTCCCTTCTCTACCTCATCCCTCCTGCAGTGAGATACTTAAAGTCTTAAGGCTTGAGAACACAATTCTGGATCACATCTGTCTTTCACAAGTGTAGTTCTGAAAATATTTACTATTGTCCTTAGGAGAGCACTTTCAAGTCAAGGTTCAGAAGATCCTTTGTTATGGCTCTATGCATATGTTGAATTTATAAAATATTCCTTAGTTAATGTGGTTTATCAACTTTAGGTCAGGGGAACTGTTGGATGGTCAATCTTGACCTGTGTAACTGAAGCCATTGGATCCCACCCAACAGTTCTTGGTGCTCAGACTGCAGCTCTGACCCCCAGGGTCTGAACAAAGCACTGGGAACATAGCTGTCCTTCTTGCCCAGCTGAGCTTCATAGCTTTTTCTTCATCCTAAGTGGATTTTTTTTCTTTCTTTCTTTTTGAGATCTGGCTGCAAAGCTTGTGCTCTCTGAGTCTGTTCCAGAAAATCATAGGAGTACTTAGGCAAAGTGTTGCATTGCTGCTCTTGTGTAAAACACCAGTGTGACAAGGTTGGGGGGGACATGGCCCAAACTGCCACCTTACATTGATCAACCTCTCTTGGTGACCTCCTAGAACTTGCACACAAGGAGTAAAAGAACAAACAGGTTTCACTATTTAAAAAGCAATGTCAGGCAGCCAAAGTTCAATTTGACGTGAGATTACACATGCAAGTGCATCAGCTCAGCACATTGATTCACCCTTTATGTAAAATGGTAATCGTGACACCTCTGTCATAAGTCTGAACTTCAGCTTTGCAGTGTATCTCATGAAGTGGCAGGCACAAGACTTCACCACCACCACCTTGGGGAAGGGAGGGAAAGGCAGTGCAAAGCAGTGTTTATTTCCCAGCAGTGGTGAGGTCAGGTTTCCAAGCATCAGTGTTGAGTGTGGTGATGCTTTGTAACTGTGGAGTTGAAAGAATGAGGCAACTTCCAAGTGTTATGCCAAAAAAGGCAGAAGTGTGTCAAAAGGAATGACCGTTAGCGATGTCTAAGCAGAAGTGTGTCAAAAGGAATGACCGTTGGTGATGTCTAAAGAGAAGAAAGGTGATTCTCTTTTTTTTTTTCCTGACTGAGGAGCTGGTATGGGAAGAGTTGCAGCATGGTAGGACTGACTTCTGAGCAGCTCCTGGCAAACCCAAGTGAATTAGCTTCAGTTCAGTTAGATAGGGGGAAGAGATTATCTATACCCTTTATATAGAAGTGCTCCAAATTTATGAAGCAAAGCACTGATTTTTATTTTTTTTCTGTGGCCAACTGTGCTGCCTTAAGTACATTTGCAATCCCTTTTAATTAAGGGGTGCCTGTCAGCCTTTCTCAAGTGCTGCATTATCATAAGCAGCACAGTAATAGGTACCTGGAGAGAAGACCAAACGCACTTTGGTGCTAAATGAGCTTTGCAATCTGCAGTAGGTTAGCCTGAAACATTTTGATACCACCCAGGCTGTTGCATTGACAGTACACTTATTGTAGAGGCTTTGCACATCTTGTTTTCACTATGTCCTTTTCCTTGTCTACCTTTGTCCTGTTTCAGATACTAAGCCTGGAGCAAGTATAAAGGTCAGGTCAAAATCTGAGGATTTTAAGGTTTTGACTATGATCATCACACAGAAAGATATAAAAGATTACCTGCAGGAAGCTGCTTGGTTGATCATCATTTACTACGTGCAAACAAAAATAAATTAACTTTTTGTAGTTTAGGAGTCTGAAGGGTTTTCTTTTTGAATGCATTGCTTTGAACCAAGCCTTGATGACTGTGGCATCGCTTAGGAGAAAGTGTTTCATGTTTTTCAAGGGTGTGTGTGTGGTTTTGTACGTGCCTGGCTGTCTGCCTGGTGCTGCAAACTGCAACACTGCTGCTCCGTGGTGTAAAAAAATAGTCTTAGAGGTCTTGTCACTGAGCCCTTTGTTTGCATAGGGAAACATCTGTCTGAGATTTAATGTGCTGTTCCCAACACTGCTGTTGGAAAGCTGTAAATCCTTCCCAGTTCCTCTTACTGGGATTTGAGCATTGTGGTTTTTTCTCTCTTTCTAATCAAAGTGCTGTAATCGAGAGTTGTAATTAGTATGTATTAATTTATTGGTTGCCACTCGTAGTAATGTGTAATAATAACATGACAAGATTTTATTAGTTCTGTAATAAAATGTTTCAATATTGTCACTTTAAATAACATTAAAAGAAGGCTCTGGTATGTTGGTTTTTATTATCAATTCAGTATGATTGACTAATTGCACTTGTTTTCAGTGACACCAGTCTTTCCTGCAAACACAAGCTGTTTAAAGCTTTCATTCTCATTTTTAACTTCTGTGGTAGAAGGTTCTCAAGCAGTTGGAGCAGGGGAGGGAGAAGGATTTTGGGCAGAGTAGTGTACACTTGGTGTGTCACATATGAAAATAAATTGTTTTCTGCTACTTACTCCACTGATTTGGACAAAATGAAGTGTGTCTTTTCTCTCCCAAACTGATAACATGCTTTTTAAAACATGAAGTGATGGTCTCACTTTGTTGGTTTCTTCATCGCCACCTCCAGGCTGGTAATTTTCATGGATTGCAGTTCAATTTCAACTTCTGGGCAAAGTGTTAGATAAATCCAGTACTTTACATTAGTAACTATTACCTGGAACATGCATGTGGGTGTTTCTGGAGGATAGATTGGTGTGTTGGGTGTGTTACCTCATTTAGCATTTTTGTCTGATTTGTATCGACTGGCTTCAATAAAGTGGTGTGAAATTTCCCTTTCCACGGAACTTCTGGAAGCCTCAGAGGGGAGTTTGTGTGTGGGATGGGCTCAGGGACACCAAACCATTAATGGACAGTTGGTCTGTCTTTGGAAACTTAACAGGGAAAGGACTGACTGACTGTTCTGGCAGCAAGGGGTGATTGGGTACCTGCTGTTCACTTCTGTGCAGATGTTTTGGCCCCTCTCATCTTGGCTCCCTGTGGCTTTCCTGGAAGAGTAAATGGGCTTTTTATCTGTGGACACTGCTGAGTGTGCCAAAAGTCCCTTGCTATTTCTTGTGACTTGGGAGATTTTAGAGCAGTAGCCAAGATGTGCAGAGATGCTGCAGAACTCTGCTGCAGTGCATGTTCCATGTACCTGTCTGGGTTTATGGGTTCCTGTTGAGGATTCCAAGATGCTACAGGCTTTTAGAGTAAAAACACCTTGCAGACCTCAGCCTGAGATGAGGAGGCAGTGGGGGAAACAGAAAGGCCAGGAGGCACCTGTAATTCTCTGCTTCTTGTTGGCCTCCTGCACGTCTCAAACTGTTCCCAGTGTTTGCATTGAAAGGTTGAGGTGAGTTTGTGTGGGGAACAGCAAAGAAGAAAGAATTGGTGGCCAGGGCTGGGAGCCTGCAGGGAAGAAGGGGAGAAGATAAAAGGAATGTTTTCTGCTATGACCTGAATATTTGTCAAGTGTAAAATCTTCACAGCTTAAAGCTGAGTGTTTTGGCTCTATCTGCAAGGTGTTCTCCAAACGTGTTAGTGTCTCTCCCTGGAGGCATCTGTGTGTAAACGTTGCTCTCTTGGAGAGTGCTGCAAGTCTTTAAACAGAGCACTTGATATGGGCTGCTATGTAATAAAGTGGACTGGGAGATACAAGTAGTGAATTTTCCTTCTGAATAAGCACATTTTCCTTGCCTCTTTTAGGAGCACACTTAAGGCTACTATAAAATGCATAAACCTATTAAATGTCACCTCGGTAGATGAATTTGGTGTGGGTCTTTTTTTCCAGATTGTGTGCTGGCCCCCCTGAGCTCTTGTTCCATAAATCAGGGTGTAATGAGTTGTGTTACTGTCAGGGGTATCATCTTGCAGTTTGGCAGTGGCTGTGGTCTAACAAATGGTCCCAGTGTGGCAAAGACTGTTTGAAGAGAGCAGAAGGTAGGCTTGCATAGAAGTTTTGCCAGCAACATCCATCAGCAATTTCATCTCTCTCTTATCCTCTTATTATTTTTTTTGGTGTTATGTTTGCTTTGTGTTTTCAGGAGACAGATTACTCTGATTTCTAGGGAAGAATAAAAACCACCAAAGTTTGGTCAGAAAGCTTTCACAACTCATTGGGAGCTCTGAAGTGTTGGTCAGCTCTCTGGGCTGTCTCTAATTGCTTTGTCTCCTGTCTACCATGGAAAATTTTCAATGATTATTCTGTTCTTTAAAATAATGAAATTTTGCCAGACTATTTTGCCTGTATGGTAGACAGCAATATGTGTTCTGTTTGCAGCTGTGGTAGCTCTTTGCTTGGACAGGGAGGGATGATTTAACTTTAGATGCAGCTCACATAACACTTCACACCTGTGGAGTTCTGCTGGGGAGGTATTTCAAGTTCAAAAAAAGTACAGTGGCGGTGAGGGAATTCAAGGCCAGAGATTCCTACATTTTGGCATGTTTTCCTTCTATATATACAGACTCTAGTTTCTTTAGAGCAGCAGTAGCAATGACTTTGGTATAAGAATGGAAGTGAAATGGGTTTTGAAGTTTGAGTGGTATTGAGTAAAGGCATAGATAAGGAAACTTAAATGAACTGTAATGTCACACATTTGGAAATATGATAAGGAGTCTGGTTTATCAGAGACTACCTTTCTCTGGAATTAAGCAAAGCAATCCAACATAAAAGCAGTTATTTCTGTACCCACGAGTTCGACCATCTCATTTTTCAGTTTCACAGGATCTTCGAAGTAATTGTGGCTCATGACATATCTGCAAACCCAGGGCTGTGCCTTGCTGCAAAACTCTGAATCCAAACTTTAATTACGAGAGCAATACTTCCTTCCTTCGGAGAGACTTTTTTTTCCTGCCTTCAGGAAATGAAAAGGAAATTATTTCACTTTTGTATACAGGAATTCAAATGTCAATTTTGTGATGTAATGGGAAAGCTTTCTGGTGGATTTGGTGTTTCTGGCTCAAGGCTCTGGCGTGAAAAATGGTGCATTTGCCTGTTAGATTCCTCTTGGCCATGACTCTGAAGTTCTTCTTTGAATGGGACCTGTCTTAATAGTAGGGAGATAGTGTGTGCCATGGGGGGAGGAATTAAGCTTTTACTCATGCTGTGTCCTGTCTTATTTATCAACTGCAATGTGAAACACAAAGTTAAGTTAAAACAGACACAGGCTATATGCTAAGAATCAAAACACTGGCTGAGCCAGTGCCTGGGATTTTATGTCTGTGTTTATGAATGGGCAGATTCAGTACATGTTTTTCAGATGTTGCTGTTGTCTTAACAAGTGCCACAAACAGAGCAACATCTGGGTGACACCAATATGTCTGTGTGTGAAGTGATAGTGTGTGTGTGCAGGGTAAGGCTTGCCCATGAATTTAGCTTAGTGACCTGTTAGTAGATGCAGTTTTATTACCAGATTTTTTTTCCCTGAGGATTAAGTGACATTTGGAGCGTGTCAATTTAGTCAACTGATGCTTTTGTTGATGATGTGCTTTGATGAAGCAGTGTGGTCTCAAAGGGGGACAGAAATGGCAGTTAGTTATTTGTAGAAAACATGGTAGGGGGGACTATCTGAAATATATGTAAACCAAAAGAACCCACCTCCCAACTCCTTTTTCTGTGCAAGTAACATCTGTAAATTCAGGGTTACTGCAATAAGCAAGAGATTAAAGCCAGTAGGAGCTTGGAAGGGATTTGGTTTGTGTTTGCAATTGGCTCATGACTTGACTCCCTACACTAGGGAGTGGAGTATGGAGCCAGCTGGATAAAACCAAGCTCTGGGCTGGGACTGTGTGCTTTGAAACTCTAGACCAAAGGATGTGAAGACTTACTCAATGAGAGGGTGTGCAGGATGGGAAAGCCCTGAGATGCAGCTCAGGGTTGTGCTGCGGGAGATGTTGCACAATAGAGCTTTCCCTTTGGGGAAACGTGTACTTCCAGCCCTGCTTCTGCCCACTGGCCCTTCTAGGAATCCCTCTTCCCAGACACCTGTTGGGGTGCTTTAGGTGCTGAGTCTTGCAGAAGTATGTGGAGCTCCAGCCAACTTTCTGAAAGTCAGAAAGACCTTTCATGTTCTGGTAGCTGACGATCAACCATATTGCCCGTATATAATTTAATTGCCAGCATATGGGCCATTTGTCTGACCACAAAAGCTTTTATTCACATGCTTTAAATTTTTAAAGGCTTGTCATCAGCAGAAATATCACCCAGCATGAAGCTATTTCTTCTTTTGCAGCTACTTAGCTGTGTGGCACAGCGATAGAGTGGCAAAAGTGTGCCACCACCAATCCAGCTGTGAGCTTGAGTGCTTGGGGTGTGGAACACATGCTGATGGGCACCCCTGGGTGAATAATCAGGAATTGGCTATTGGACTTGTCTGGGGGGAGAGGAAGGCTTAGGGAAGCTGTAATCCTTCCATGGCTCTGTTGGAGACCCTGGTGTTCAGTGACCACGGTTGGGATCATGCAGTGCACTCAGATATTCAGATCACTTATCAGGAATGGTATGTGGCATTTGTTACAGTAGTAAATAATTGTGTCTGTTGGACAAAATGTCATTCTGTTGTCTCTTACCAGCTTCGTTTGTGTATAGAAGTGTCACCATGGTATGGTACATTCTGGTCCCATCTATTCATAGCATTCTCCTGTTGTTTGTGTGAGTCTTCTGGAGAAGAGGCTTCTGAATATTTTGTAAGGCTATGGAAATGTGACTGTGAAAACACTTGAAAGCACTTATGACTTCTCTCCAAATGATTAGACTTCAAATTAACAATGTCCTTAACAGCAAAAACATGTACTGTCTTGAATAATGAAGAAGGTAAAATGTATCACCATCAGCATTAGGTAACTAAATACAAACTGTTCTTTTATACAAAGCACTTGAAGTTCATAACTTTGTCAATCAAACCCATTATGTTTTCACATCTTTTATTTGTTTAAAAGCTGTCTGGACTGCAGAATAAATGTTATCTGCTTGAGCTACTAAGCTGTTGCCCTTGGTGAAGGATAAAGATAGATCTTGTTGGTGCTTCATTAACTGCTATGTGGAAGCTTCCCCTTCACACATTTGAGACATGAAACTGCAAGAGACCTTATGGCCATTCGTTCAGACCCCAGCAGGCCAGGAGGCATCATGTCCTATGTAATACTGTCACAGAATTTAATGACATAATTTTCCTTTTCTTCCCTCAAACACTCCAAATCTCACTGCTTTGGTGGCTAAAAGCCTTTGTAACTTGAACCTATGCAGGTCCCTGTGCCAACACCATCAGCTAGGTATGACAGTGTTCAAAGTACTTGACTGTTCATGGAGAGCAGAGTTGGAGAAAATGCCAGAGATGACCTCAGGCTTTACACCTTTCCTTGTTATAAAGGTGGCTTTCCATGACATGTGTTCAGCTATGCCCAGTCCAATCCTTCACCATCCTGCATTGGGGAGGATCAGTGTGGGGCCTGGGGAGGCTTTGCCTCACCTGGTGGCACTGGTTTCGAGGAGATGATTGTCATGCATTTCTTGAGGATGTCTGCTAGTCTGGCTACAGCCATGATTTCCCTTGGTATGGCATTACCTATTTAGCACTACACAAAAATAACACATATCCTCCTGCTCTCTATAGGCTGTGACTTTTTAATTGCTATAGAGGCAGCACTTCGAAGAATTTCTGTAAATGTTGTTTATTCTTAAAAGTGTTCTCACTTGAAATATTATTAGTGTATAAACCCCCCCAAGTTTATCATTTCCTTGGCATAACAACTACAAGCTGCTGGTTGTGTTGTTGCAGTTTCTCAGATTGTTGTGTAATTCATTATGTTATTGAAGGTAGGAAAATGGAAATGCAAGTTGCTTATTTAACTTCTTTGCATCATCCATCAAAATCCATCAAGGGCTTTTAGATGCTTATCAACTCTTTTCCAGGTTATGAAGCTGTCTCTCCCTAGCAAATCTGCTGTTTCCAGATGAGTTGCTCTCCTGTAGGTTGGTGCCTGAGACAGGGAACTGGTCCCTATGTTAAATGTCACCACCAAGTATTATACTGCATCTTCTGAAGGAATCTTGGGAATTCTTCAAGTCTTTTGTTACCAGAGAGGATCAACTTTACTTCAACCTGCCTGAGCAGATATTTATTTAATGTGCCTGTTAAAAAACCTTCTAAAGTAGAATTCCTCTCAGCTCTGTCAGGTCCTTATTTCCATGCTTATTGGAGATGAAAGACAACAGCCAGAATCTGGAATTTGGGAAATTTGGGCTTCTTATACTTAAAATTTCTCTCTACGTGCTTTTCCCTTAGTAATCTTGGGTTCGTTTCATAGTGATTTTGGAGGCTAATTAACATGGTAAAGATTATTTCATTTCCCTTAGTAATCTTGGGTTCGTTTCGTAGTGATTTTGGAGGCTAATTAACACGGTAAAGATTATTTCTGTGAGTTTTAAGGGCTTTTCAAAGTTTTATCTGCTGATATCTGTGCACAGACTGCCTGAAAGATTGTATCATTTAATTAAAGAGAGAACAAACAAGAGGATTAATGTAATCTATGGGATGGGGACGGGAGACTGGAAAGGGTCAGGCAAGAGCTGGTGCAGGGTCTGCCTGAATGCCTGGCAAAAAGTACACATGGTTCCCTCTGTGCTGGAATTGGTAAATAGAAATCCTTTAATACTTCTGGCAAATAAGGAGTGGCAAAGTCTTGATGTCAAATATGAACACTCTCATTTACATTTAAATAGTTTAGGTTTGCTTGAGTGTGTCATGCATAGCATAAAATAATGCTCTCTTCTTGCAAAGATTACTTTTAATGAAAGTAAATACCATCATCACCAGCGTTAATTTGCTGCACTCAGGAGTCTGTTTCTAAGTATTGATTTGTGGTAAATGACCTTTGTCATAAAGATTTTGTTTGGAAAATGTTTTGTATCTAAGCCTGGAAACATTCACTGGTGACCTGGTTATGTTTGTTAGTAACCATCACCATCAATTTGCTCAGTGTCTTATAGAGCTGTGAAATATGGGGTATCCTCTCCCTCAAAAATTTAAGGTCTCTGATGACTTGGGGACCATTTGGCACCTGGTGGCAAACACCAAGGTGAGGGAGGGTCAGCAGACCTCAAAGCTACAGGATGGTGACTTTTAGGCACGTCAACTTGGTGTGATTTTTTGAAGTCCCAGTGTGGGTTCGTGTGTGGTGCAGATATTTCAGAAACCATTCTGGCCTGCAGAGCTGGATGCTGGCCCTCATTTCCCAGCTTGGATTAAAAGCTGGGGACGGAACTTCATCTACCAAGGGATTTTCTGTTTATGAAATTATTGCAGCTTATCAGGTTTGACTTGGAAATAGCTTGCTCATCTACATAATTAAGCTATAAATAGCAGAGTAAATGAACCTGCTTTTTAACTGTGAGGTTGTTATTTCTTCTTGAGGTTCAGAAGAGTTATTGCCCAGCATGTGAGTTATTTTCCTAAACCCTTATCTTTGCCAAAATGATGGTTGTTCATCCTGGGGCTCTGCGAGTCAGGCACTATTTGGGAGTCAATGATGGTTGTTCATCCTGGGGCTCTGGGGAGTCAGGCACTATTTGGGAGTAGTGTAAACAATGACTTTGAGTTATGGGAACTGTGAGTGACAACAGTTAGGCAAACTTCTGGTTTTGTATTCTTCTGTATTTACTGTGAGGCTGGAAGACAGAGGCAGTCAGGACAAATAGAGTGGTTTTCTGTTGGCATTTTCACTACCTGTGAATAAAAATCAAGGGACTGAGGTCGCCAGTTGGCCGTAGCTCAGCAAGTTTGTGTGGGAGACAGTTATGCCCCTCGGCCAATGTTATTGATAATCCAGATAATAGCTTCTGCTGTAGAAGCTTGAGCTTAATTTATTGCAGAGGAAGTCCTGCTGACTGCTTCTCTAGATGGTTTTTCCTGTTGGGATATGCTCTGATTTTAATCCAGGATCCTGGCATGGATACTGGAGTAACATGCCTCGTACCAGCTGTTGGTTGCCATGCTGCAGCAAGCTGAGAGCAGCTGATACAGGGGATTGGGTTACCAGTCTGAAAAAGTTTGTTTGCTGCCTGTTGGGAAGTGCTTATCCGAAAAGTGATGAGAAACTCTTGCTTAGTTTTCAGATGAAAATCAGCCATGCACAAGAAGAAACAGCTTAAAGTGCCTTGAAACTCAGAGTCTCTTGTGATGCCAGAATAGCAGATGGCCTGTTGTCACCACTGATGAAAATTATGTTAATTAATATATTACAAAACTGACTCCAGTTGAACATTTTTTTCTTATGAGCATGTGATGATCAGCTTTTCTGGAAGATAAATTTTGAGAATATTTTAACTGCTTTATTTCTCTGAAATAGCTTTCCAGAGGTTTAATGTGCTGTTTGGTTTTGGTGCTGTAACACTAAACGGATATAAGTGATTCAATTGGTGTGGACACAGTCTAAGAACTTGGGGTAAATTCATTTAAGGAGTTTGTAAATGTGTCGTGCATTGGCTGTAACCTCATGCAGAGTGTGCACTCTCATCTGCTGCTCATGGGCACTTTGGAGATGACCACACCATGGCCCTGTCTTGAGGAGCAGCTGTTTTCCATATTTATAGCAGCTAATTAAAGGAGGGATGGATTGAGTGAAGATCTGAATGCTTTCTTATTCATGGCCTGAGACCTTGTATACACCTTTTCCCCCTGAAGGAAACCTGTAGAAATCCAGGATGTTTTCAGGGGACTCTTTGCTCACCCTGTAGATTTTCAGGCTGATACTAAATAACAGATTTGGAGATGGATGTTTCCTTGGGTGAATCTCACAAGCCAGGGGCCAGCCCATGCTTTTGCTATTAAAAATTAACTTCTCCATGTCCCAGTACAATCAGGATTTCATTTCTATTCTTCCAAATTACTGAAAGTGTTTTGAAGTTTTACATGCTGCCACTCGAATGCATTTGTACACAACCTAGAAAGCTTTTCTTTCCTTGCCCACAGAAGCTGTTGGTTTAGGCTGAAGGATGGTTCTGACAATAGCACAGATGCTTCAGAAGGTGTAAATCCTCCCCAGTCGGCAGATGCAGATAATCTGTCCCCTACTGTTAGCCACATCCTGATCTCTAACAGATAAAGACTGACTTAATCCCCAAAGCATGAGCTTTAATATCCTTTACAAAAGCCTCCTCCTAATTCGCAAGGCCCTGGTATAGTTTTCTCCCCCAGGAAGTCTCTGCTGGGTGGCTGAGAGCAGTTGAGGCTGTCTGAAAGGCAAAGAGGTGTTCGCTGGAAGATGCTTAAAGGCTGGTCACTACTCCTGCACTGCTCCCAGCTTCCCCTCTGCTATTGCAGAAGCTGCTGATTTTTAGTTCCAATTTATTGACTGTTCAAAAATTATTTTTATTAGCCCCTCTTTGACTTTCCCTCATTCATTTTCTTACGACGTGAGTTGGTTTCTGGCGACGTGGCCCTTTCTCGGGTGCCTTTACTCTGATACAACCATATTCCTTCATTTCTGCAGGGAATTTTTTCTTTTGGGAAATGAAGAGTGCAATGGCACCGATGTGTTAGCCAGGAGAAGGCACTGAACATTGCTTTCTTTTGTGTCCAAACCAACCCTGTCTGTCTGGGAGCCCTTTCTGTCTCCAAAGCCTGGGCTTTGCCTTACTGCAGGCTGGCACTGCTGGCTGGTGTTGGCAGCCAGCCCTGGGAGCTCTGGGCTGGGCAGGAGCCACAGACACTCTCCCTGCAGTGCTGTGTTTCACACCAAATTGCTTGTGCATCCTGGTGAAGGGGACACTGCTGTGGCACCTCTGCTGTGTGCTGGGAGGGAGGAGTGAGCTGTGGGATTTAGCTCTGTGCTGGTGTGGGTCCTGGTGCAGGTGAGCAAAACTCAGTCAGTGCCAGCATGAAGGTTGGTTTCACTGCCACAATGGTGTATTTAGTTCAGAAAAGATGAGTTCTGTGAAGAGCCAGCATTGGTCTGTGCAGAGAGCTCCATGCCCTTTCTAGCACGTGTCCTTGTTTTCACTCTGTCTGCAAAGTCTGAGCACACCTGACTTTGTTTTCCTGCCTGTGAAACCAGGTTCGATGCTTTTCCACCCCAGTGTTTGTTCCCTGGGAGGCAGCAATGACCTGGAACACCTCCACGTGCCTAACTGTGTAAGCACAAGGTTGACCCTTCCCTGCCATCCTGAACATTTGCAAAGTGTTTAAATTCCTGTATGGAAATTACAGCAGAATATTTTGATTTTATTTCCTTTGTCATTGTCATGGAGAGCTCCTTGCATGAATGTTTTACAGATCCGCAAAATACACTATGAACACTTGTTTTGGAAGAACCTGGTGGGAGTAATGAGTTTGTGTTGAAGGTTGAGGGGGTTTGATACATGTTTGTTTTGAGTAAATTGCAAAGGACTCTGGACACTCGTGAGAGCAGCTTTTAATTGCTTTGTAGCAAGTGTTATTTTTCTTCACAATCTCACAATTAACCTAATCCCCCTGGTCTCCCAGTGTAAATTCTGCTGTTGGTACAAATTGATTGTGCCTCTGCCTTTTGTGTTGGGAGGAGAGGGGAAATTAATTCCCAGTGCCCACAGCTTGCTGGAAATCTCTTCTTGCCAGGGTCTCTGGATCCAAGTGATGCTCTGAGATTATTTAAGGGCTGAGCATTTTTCTATTGCCCTGAATGCTATTTCTTTCCTTTCCACCACTCCTCCAATTTTTTAAAAAATTCTAGAACGTAAATTACAGCTCATATTAGTGATGAACAGGATTACGTATGTGCAAGTGACTCAGTGATAAACCTTGTGTTTCAGTGATTTTTTTTTTAATTTGGGGAGGGAGGGGGAGAAAAAATCCTCTATCATTTTGAACTGAAAATGTGAATGCCTGAACTAAACCAGGGATTCATTAAATTTGAAGGAAAGTTTGGACAGGGATTTATTTGCCTAATTTGAAATTGTCTTTGAATTAGTCTGTGACAGTCTTTATTTGAAAACTCCAGAGGTTTATTTTGCTGTCAGTGCCTAATCAGCGTATAATGGCAGTTTGAGTTAGTGAAGAGGTAGCAAATGTATGTAGTTTACACAGCTTCCAGTGCCATAAATAGATTTATTTCATGCTCAGGCACATGTTTCTTTGTAAAGCCCTGACTCCAAGCAGCAAATAAGCATATGTGTGTGCAGTCTCACCAATTTCCACAGGCTGTGCAGGGCAGGGCTCTGCCAGGGCTCCAGGTAATGGTAAGAAGGACAGTAAAATCCCAGCAGGAAACAGTGGGTCTGCATGTAAGTGTGCCAGCACAGACACACCTGCCTGTGTGTGTGCTGCTGGGGCCTTGCTTCATCCCACTATCCATGTGTGCAGCTTTCTTTTCCTTTTTAAGTGCAGAGGTGTGGGAAAGTAGTGACATTACTGTTGGCAAGTGCTGTCTGCCCTGGCAAGCCCTGCATGTGTCACTTGGTGCAGACATGGCATGTGTTGCTGGAGGCTGTCGGTCCTGGTGATTCCTGGGCAGGATGAACTGCAGACAGACCTCACTGGGGGGGGAAACAGTGCATGGGCACACACCAGCCTGTGAGCATGTGCTCAGAGCATCCATGGATTGTGTGCACGGGGGTCTTCAGACACATTCAGAATGAGCAGATATCACTGGAGACAGGAAAACACATCTGAGAGTCTGAAGGCAGATGGAGAGTGAGAAGGAGAAGAAGAAATGATAGCCAGGGGATTTCAGAAATCAGCCAGGAAAGATTTCAGAGTACATACCCCCAAGCATCAAGAGCAGCTTCCAGTGCCAAGAGGCTGCTCAAGACAAGGAAAAAGACAAACCGTGGGTAAGGGTTTGGAGCAACACTCAAGTCAGTCAACCAAAGATTTGCAGCCACAACCAACTATTAATAACAGATGGTTTGATTCCCAGAACTGGAGGTCAAAACCAAAGGGCCAGTGATGTTGAACCACGTTTGTCTTGTCTTGCTCAGCAGCCTTGCATGGTGGTTTGGAGGGGAGTGTCAGATAAAATTTCCAGCCTGCTCTTTGGTTTCACCCTGCAGGCAGTGACAATCCATATTGCCCCCTCGAAGGAGAACAGAGGGATTCCCAGTGACCCTGACCAGAGCATGCACAATGACACGGTCATTGCAGCAGTGTTACACAAAATGTTACTCCTTTCTGTAGATCCTGATATCTTCTTTTAGCAGTCCTCATAAACACTGGTGGTCAACGTCTGCCTCACCTTAGGACAAGGTTTAATTTATCTTGTCTGTTTCTTGGTTGCTCTTGGTGTCCTTTTCCCTGTAATTTTTCACCTCTTCATTTGACAAAGGGATCTCAGCTCTGTGCTTTCATTGCTTTGTCCTCTTGTGTAAGTGATGAAAAAGATGTGCTGAGGATGTGTATAGATCCACCCCTTCCTCCCCTGTACTTTTATTGTTGGCAGGGTACTTAAAAGGGGAAAAATAAGTGATCTCATCTTGTTGCACAGATCTGTAGCCAGAATTGCCTTTATCTTCTTTTTTTTTTTTTTTTTTTTTCATTTGTGGGTGTTGTTCTTCCCTTCACTGTCATTTCTCAAATATGTCTTGACATAGAACATGTCCATACAGGGATCATCAGGAAAGTTGAATTAAATTAACTAAAGGTGTGAATTTAAAAAGGATTATTTAAACCTCATTAAACCTCTGTGTTTGCACACTTTTCAAAATTAAAGTTGCTTTAATTTGATTTCAGTTCACTCCACTTCCTAAGTGGAGTAATCTCAATTTAATTAAGGCAAATTAACTGAGTAAATGTCCAAAGAGATATTTAATGCCAGGTGGAAAAGGAGCATTCAAAGAAAATGAGTGAAAGGGAAGTTGAGCTTATTCAAAACTAATAAAAGGAGAAACTCTTTCCAGTCTGAGATGTTGCAAGAGTTGGATGTGATCCGTGGCAAACACGGTAATTGTTATCTTGTAAGGGATACTATCAACAAGTGAGAGCCATTTCTTTTGGCTCATATGAACAAACATCACTCCTTCAATTCTGGGCACCAGCCCAATACTGTGAAAGGAGAAAGCTCTGTGTATTGAATGTTTTCTCTTTTTGCTTTATTTGTTCCTTTAGGAACCAGCGTAGATTTATACTAAATAATAACCTGTTTGTTTTACCTCCCTGCCTCCTCCATCTGTTTCTTACACAATATTTTTTTTTTAGTGTTTTTTTCTTGAGGAGAAAAGAGATTGGGAGAAAGAGGAATGAAAACACATCTCTTCTTTCACTTGAAGGTGCTTATCTCAACCTGTGCATGAGGTGCTCAGGCAAATCTCATTTCTATCCTATGTCCAAAGAAATTCATGTCAGGTCCCTGTCTGTCAGTTCTGCAGAAGGTTCAAGAGCAGCAACAGTGAGAAAAGTGAAGAGGTGTCATTATGACAGCAGGAGGGTGAAAGGCAAAGGCAGGAGGTTGGATGGTGTTGGAGGTGCTCGGCATGACCTTCAGTCTGATTTTTATCATCTGAGAAAAACAGCAATTAATGAAGAAGCTTCTCTGCTGCAGAGACAGAAATTGAGCAGCATTAAGCTTCATGATGTTTCATTAAAGCCAGGAGAAAGGTGTGATTTAGGGTCCTAAGGCTCCTTCACCTCTTTGGAGAGGGTGAAACACAGGGGTGCTAGTTTTGTTCATGCTTGTGCTCTCATTGTTGGGTAAATAACTCCCAGCACATGGATGAGGAGTTCTGTAAGTCTTTTCCAGTTTCCTTGTTTTGCCTCTGTGCTGGAACAAATACTTAGTGAACTGAAGCTCATCCTGGGATAAGCCATGCTGGCAGTTTGTTTATTTTTTTTATCCTCTTATGTTATATTTTTAACGGTGGAAATGGGCCCCTGTGGGTTTCTGCTCAGGGCTTCTCCTTTGCTCCCTAGCTTGCAATTGGGTATTTTTTTTTTGGTATGGGGGTTTTGGATTCTTCCCCATCTATTTGCTTACGGACTTCCATGCAAAGGTCTTTTCTAAAGGGAGCAGAACTCATGACTTCTTCCAATGCTTCCTCCACCTTGGAGATGTTTAGGAGCCAAGTGCCTGCCTGAACCAACCTCAGGGACATCTCAGAGTCAGTCACAAGCCAAACTCTACCCATTGGCTAAGTGGGACAGTTGAGAAGTACTAACTGAATGGTCAGAGGTAGAGAATGTAGGTTCTTGCTGTTTCTTTTATGTAGTGTTTATTCATTAAAGATGTATAATAGCTAAGTATTTGTATGTGAAACAGGTTCTTCTTTCTATGTTTATTCATTAAAGATGTATAATAGCAAAGTATTTGTATGTGAAACAAATTCTTCTTTCTGCTTTGTTGCCTGAACAGTTAAACCCAAAATTCAGGTTTCAGACATCTCATGGGCATCCAGTGCAAGTGGTACAAATTTGGTTTTACATCTCTTTGGGCTGTCATCTGTGTAAAGAAAGGGAAAAAACGACACAGTTAACAAATGTCTGTGTAGGAGATGATGTATGCTAAATTCAGAGATTGTTTAAACAGACATTTAACGAGAAAGCAAATATAAGAAAGAGCTTTAACTTATTTCCCCCCAATGTTTTTGATGGAGAAGAGTAATGCATAGGTAAGCTATTGGTTTCTCTAGCAGCAATAAATTACATGATGGAGTTAGAAAGCTTAGAAAAAAAATTTATGAATAGAGACATAGGTATTTGGATTGACCTGTGTTAATAAGGCAAAAGAATATCTTACATAAGTAATTCATGCTTATATTTTATTCAGGCAACTTATTGCTGTGTGAAGGGATTGATGATACTGGTCCTTAGACACCATTTAAAACTAAAGTAATAGCTAATGAAGGTTAGTAGAAATGAATAATAAATCCCGTTATGTTTGATTTGCATGTCAGTAATACAGGTCAAAGAATTAAGATGCCATTGGAGAGCTGTCAAGGCAGCTATTTGGGTTTGATATTGCCTTCTAGCAGATGTAAATCCTGCTTCTTACTTTGAAGTGGAAGCATCTATATTTTACATCAGTCAGAGCCAGCAACCTTATATGTCTGAGTCATAGGACTCAGTTTTTACAGGCTAAGCATTCCAACACAAATGTGAATTTCTTCCTGTGTATGTTCTCCAGCTGTCTGATGGTGAACAGTTTTCTAAAGGAGATGCTCTTTGTCAGCCTGATCATGAGCTTTTCTGGATTCTTTACTAGTCAAATAAAATGGCCAAAGCAGTGAAGAAATACCTGTCATCCTCAGCATATCCTCAGCAGTGTTTCTGCCTTCTCCTGCAGTCTGTTTTGCTGTCTGAAGGATATTCCACCTTGTGCTGGAACCCTGAGTTTCCTTGTGGAGGCAACATGGTGTTGCATGAGAGTTGCTTCAAGTGTCAATGAAAAATCTGTTTTATCACATGGAAATAGCTAAAAGGAAATATCCAAAGGCATTTCTTGCTGCCCACACCTATTTGATACTAATAGTTCCCCAAGGTGTCCTCTAACTTTTTAAGCTTTCTTAGAGATAGCTCAGAGCTGGTGGGGTCCTTGGCATGTGGTGTAGTCCTTTACCCTATCCAAAGGTACTGTGTACCATTAGTACCAGCTCTCTAAGCTGTCACTGTCACAAACTGCCCTTGTCTCTTTCTGCTGGAGTTAGCCAGTGTGGGCTCAGTCAAGTCATCCATTGTGTCAAGGAGAAGGAAATGATGTTGGGTGGAGCATCAGCCTGAATTCTGATGTGCTGTCAGAGGAAGCACAGAGGAAGGTCAGAGAAAGTCAGTTTGTTCTACAAATGGAGAAAGTGCCTTCAGGAAGCACAGAGGAAGGTCAGAGAAAGTCAATTTGTTCTGCAAATGGAGAAAGTGCCTTCAGAAGGGCAGATTTGTTGTCTGAATAGTTGACTAATAGATTTATCTAATAGGGCTCAGCTTGCATGTAGTCCATTGTCTATGTGTTTGTCAGATGTCCAGGACATGCCTTTATTTGCTGAGATGACACAGAGTTGCATCTGAAGAGCCTTTTTTCCTTTTCCTACTGCACTGTTACAGCTCCAATTAAAAGTAAATCCTCAGTGAGATTGGTGTGCTGCTAAGCTCTCGTTTCAGGGACATTGTTGTAGGATTTTAATGAACAAATATTAAAAAAAAGCTACAAGGTCTTTCATTAGACCACTGGGTACCATGAGAATCTCAATGACTCTAAAAAAAAAAATCTTTATTAGGACATTAAGATGGTATTTTTCCCACATAACAAAATATTTTCCAGGACTAGCTGTAAACATCATTTTAGTAATCTTCCTGAACTTCATGGGAATTGTGCCTACTGTTGCCTCTAAAACTGCCTTAGGAAGCAAGGACACTTGTAAAGGCACTTATTCCTGCCATATAGCTAGAAGGAAGACCACAAAATGAAGGTCTGTCTATTCTAACCCTTGGATATCTCTGTCTGTTCTTAGCCTATTTTCTTCAAATGAGGTCTCAGCTTTAGAGTTTTCATTATTGACTCTTAAAAAGGAATGCAGCATTTGTCACAATCTTCTGTGTTAATATTAACTTATCTTAAAGAGCTTGCTGGTATTAAGGCAAAAACTATTACGTGGTACTTGGCTTATGCCATTTTGCCCTGTCTCAGTTCATGGCAGACAGACTAAGCTACTAGGCACAGAGAATGGTCTCTTGCTGTGCTTCAGTAGAAGCTCAGTGTCTTGAAAATAAACTAGATGCCTTTTTCCATCTCAGTTTATAAGACAATTGAGAGTGGGAACTATACTTAGCAGCTGCTTTCAAACTGTGTGTAAATTGTTTTCTCTTTTAGGTACTTTTAGCAGAGAGGTCAAGGCACAGTCAGGAACACAGGGCAGCAGTAGCTTATGCTCCTGCAGAACCTAAATCAAAAAGGGGAGAGTTTTGGGTAACTTAGAAGGAGAAGACAAAGACATAGCGATGCAGAGTGAGATGCACAGCTGATAACTGGCAGACCTGTCCCAGCTTTCCTGACACCCTTTTCCTTTGAGCTAGATTTCCATGCTTTTGCACTCAAGCTGCCACAAGATCACTGGTTGTTTTGGGGTGGTACATACCTTGTCATTGAGCTGGGAGCTGCTAGTGACACTACCTGCTGCCACCTTTCATGCTTACAATAGTACAAAGGGGAAATATGTTGGATGTGAATAACTGGCTTACATTTAACCTGGTTTTCTACAAGTGTGTTGAAGTTGAGGAGGATCTTGATGTATATGAGGAAGGTGAATATGTGCATGTGGGAGATGTGAAGCCAGTTTATCCTTCTATCTGCTAGACCAGACTGTGGAAAAGGAAAGGCTGGGCTGGTTTATAACATGGCATTGCCAAATGGATGTGGTTTTCTCTCCTCTCTGCAGCATCTTGCCTGTTAATGGAAAGAAGCCATCAATAGGAAACAGGTGCTGATTTGTGGAAGAGTAGTTGCTGTGTCTGCTTGTTTGGGCTTCATGTCTTGACATGGTTTCTTGCCTTCCCCAGACTGTGCTGACATGTGCAGCTCTTTTGAGAGAGAAAGCTGCAATGAGAAGACAGTGAAGCCCTTCAAAATAGGAGTCAGTCTATCACATATCCTTTCATTTCCTACTGTGAAACCTCCTCATTAGGGTGAATTTCTTACCCCCTGCAAATCAGGCACTGAAATGATGGTAGCTCTGCCTTCTAAGCCTGTTTGCTGTACTTTAAATGCAGAGTATGTCTTCCTTGTTAAGAACACAGATCCTAATGCTTCAAATCCAGTCAGTGCCCGAGAACAAATCCAGCTTGCTCCATGAACCCTCTTGGAAACTACTGTCCTGTTTCCCAAAGAATGTAGCCAACAATCATTATGTTAGTCAGGGTGAGCCGGAAGACTGAGGATGTCAGGAGTTTGGGCACCTCCCAGCTCCTAGGAAGCTGAGCTGGTGGAACAGAGTGGGAATTGCATTGCTGTTACAAGGGACTGGTTGACCTTTGGCTGAGCTCTGGCTGAAGCTCAGTGATGTGTTGCTGCTTTTCCATCCTATGCCAATGCTTTAATGAGAAACATTTAAGGAAATATTAAGGAAATAGTTGCAATATTTGTGTCTGCTCTACATGGCATAACCTGCATTTTGCAAATTCCACAGTGTAGCAAGGCAATGGGAAAAGTTTTCTCATCTGCAGTTATGAGCTTCTATCAAAATTAACAGGCAAATGTTAATATTTAGAGCAAATAACCTTTTTTTTTGCCTCAACTCTCTTCTGCTTCATCATGTAAACTAATTAACAGTAAAGCCTTAAACAAGCACCATAGCAAAGTAACTGTTGTCTTTACATATATTATTGTAATTAAAAGCCATTTCCTTATGGTCTTTCAAATCTAAATCCTTACACAATAGGGTCTCTCTACTACAATGATTTTCTGAGGTTTCATTAGTTCTCAGTGTACCAACATTTATCGCTTTCTGCACTCTCTCCTGAAAACTTAGTGGCTGTTAACGTTGTGAATTGCGTTGCAGTGCTGTCTACGCTAATTAGGTTTTTTTCCAGGCTTGGTTTATGCCTCAGAGATGTGCTGCAGAAAAAAACCAGCCAGATAAAGCTGTTAGAGCACTAATGAATCCGTGCAGCTTGACTGAGAGGTAGTGTGAGCTGATGGCAGCAGACTGTGGGGCAGGGAAGAGGTTTGAGTTTGACAGTTCACAAAGAGCCTGATCTCATGCAAGTGAAACGTGGCCTCTCTGCCTCCTTCCTTTGATTGTAAAACCAAATCAGGACAGCCCTGTTAGCAAATAAGGAAGGTGCTGCCAAGAGTGGTTTGTACTCCCCTTCATAAGATTCTTTGCTGACTTCCACAAAGAGATGGGATAGAAGCATTGTGAGTTCTTTCCCTGAAAATGTAGTGGTAGCTGAGGGGAGAGGTAAGGACTGAGTGGTCATATTGCTACTTCTCAGGATGACTGCTCATAAATTTGCCTCCTGCCTGCTGCAAGCATACAGTCCTGCCATGCTTTCTTGTTCTTTAAGGTTTGAAGTGTATGGAAAACCTCATGAGCGAAGGAAACACTGATTAGGAGCCCCTGGCCAGCCTGAAGATCAGGACAAGGTGCAGATGAGTAGATTGTGATTCAGAGCTCTTCCTTAGAGAGGTGCAGTGAGCAGGCTGCAGTCAGCCCTCCAGCATGGGCAGTTATGGGTAAAGGAGAGGATGAAAACCCTTGGAGACATCCTGTTGGACTCAGTGCCAAAGCTTGCAGTCATTTTTGGTTATGAACAGTCCAGTTCACTTCACTCTGTTTTATGCTTATGGGTTTCTCCTTTGTTCTAGCAAAAAGTGATGGTACCACATTTGTTAAAGTGTTTAATCACCAAGACTGCTGTGATTTTTGGTGCCTCTAAGATGGACACATGAGGCACTGAGCAATGTAATTCCCTCTGTCATGGAGTACTGGTCAGATACCTGCTGTAATGGGATCATTGACTGGAAACTGGATTAAACAGAGCAAAAGTGAGAGGTGTGTTTTTTCTCCTTCTCTCTCTTTAATTTTTTTTTCAGCCTAAGGCTGTCAGGCAAGCAGAACGAGTGTTCAGCTGGACCCAGCATTTCTCTGTCTGATTATTGATGGGAAGGTTCAAGTAGAAGAGGCATTCCCTGTAGTAGCCTGTCATTTTGCAGTGGCAGTAGCCAGACTGGAGACTTTGTCCTGGCAGACTCATCCTGCTTGCCTCCAAGCTAGGCTCACCAGAGTATGAGCAAGTCTTAAGTCTGCCACATGACAGAGTCATTTGCAATGACTTTGCACAGTCAAAGAAATACTGTCTTATCTCTTTTACATAGTATTGGCATGGTGCACTGGGCTTTGTTGTATGTTTAAGTTTACATGCAGCAGCCCTGAGTAGAAAGCTGCCATAATAAGACTTTCAAGAGTGTTAACCCTTGGAACGGGTAAATAATTTGGCTCTAAATCAAGACATGAAAATGCATAGGACTGTCAGAGGGAGAGGGAAAGCTTAATCGGAAGCTGTTTAGATAAAAACATCATGCTTTTGGCAGGAGTCCTGCTGAGCACACTGCATCCAGGACACACAGCTTTGTTGTAGTCTCTTATTTCGTTTTCTCTCCAATTGACATTAAACACAATAATTAAAGCAACAGAGATTAGCATGTCAAGCCAAGCTTTGCATTTGCCCTCCTTTATTTTTTCTTTTTCTGTGAACTCAATTTTCCCTAAATTCAGCAGATCATGTCTTTTAAGGAAGGTTGACTCAACAGCATGTTGGTGGCAGAAGGAGGGAAAAAAATCTTGCTCTCAGTCTGGAATTTCTTCATATAAATACTTTGTTGTACATTAATGAAAGAAAATTATCTTTGTAAGCAGCCTTTCTTCTGGTAATAAGCTTGACATAGCAGGAGTTTTGAGGCATTAAGAATAGAGATTTATTTCCAAATGACCATCCAGACTGTTCAAAAGGATTTTGATTTTTATAATTAGTTTTTCCTGTTTATATGTTTTACTGTCTTTATCTTCCTTACTTGAGCAAAGCAAAGCTTTTCATTTCAATACACATACTTGCATTTCTTTGATTTTATTTTGCTTGATATAGTAAATGTATCCAGCCAGTATTATAATTGTTCTTCTATGGAATTTCTGCCCGAAATGCTTATTGTGATGTAATGGGTGTTAGTTAGATTCCCAGTGTAAACAGTGTTATATCACCAGAGCATTCTGATAGGAGGAAAGATAAAGCTATTGATCAGTTCCAGAGCTGAAGAATATGTTTGGGGCTGTGGTGCCCCACCTCATTATCTTGCTTGCAGAGGGGACTTTGGAAGGCTGCAGTGAAGGGAGACATAGCTCATGGGAGGCTTTTTGCTGCTCTCTCCTTTTGAGAGTAGATCTTTACCAGGGAGCAAACCATTAGCAATACTGAAACAGCTCTTAGGTACCTAGTGGAACCTTTTTTATTGCATGACACAAAACTGGGCTGCTGCATTTAAGGGGTGCCACACTCCCTTTATAGAGGTCAGCCACAATCCCTTTACAAAGCAGATGTGTTGGTGAGATGTTTCTGCTCCCTCTTGCATGAGAAGGGCTGTCAATGTGGTGGGAAGAGAGCTGGTGTAAGAAGGCAAAGCATTTTTTGGGTGGTGGTTGGCTGTATGTCAGGACCCTAAGTGGTCCAGTTTTGCTCCACTTCCAATTTGCCTGCCTAAGCTGGTGGTGAGAGACAGACATCAAAGAAGAACTTATGAAGCTGCTAGTGAGCTGTGTTTGCCCTACAGGGGTTTCCATGGGAAGGGATGAGCATCTCCATGGTTGGTAAGCTGGCATGTGTTCCCCTTTGGGGTTTAATAAAGTAGCTGGTGGAGAGCAAAGCTCTGAACTTGCTCAGAGGACATAGCAGAGCTGTCAGCTACCACCTCCCACCTTATGAAGTCTGTTTGGCTTATTAGACTCCTGCTTTGCTTGGCCAGTCTCACCTGAATGGTCACAGACCATAACCTGCTCCTGCTGGATGTTCTGCTGCCAGGCAGTGTTTGAGGGGCTGATGTAAACAGGAGCAGGGGAGGCTGAGTTTTGGCATGCACTATATTTGCTGGAAGTGAACACCTGGGTGCCTCTCTCCTGCTGCTCTCTGCAGCCTCAGTACATTGTGCAGCACAGAACAGGAGCACTCCTTTGGCAGACTTTTCTGAGAAAATCAGTGTGCCAGAACAGGAGCACTCCTTTGGCAGACTTCTCTGAGAAAATCAGCGTGCTTGTCTGCTGAGTCCTCGTTAGTGATACGTTAAACTTAAGTCCATTAGCCTTCCAATGAATGAGCTGTAGCAGAGATGCACATCTTACATTTGTTAATAGCATGCAGCAGGTAGAGTTAAACCAGTCTCTCTAACTTGCGTCATGTTGCTTTATTATCTGCAAACCATGCTCTCTTGCTTTGCTGGAAGCCAGAGTGTTTGCCAGCCTGGCTCTTGCTTGTCTCTGGGATTTAGTTTCCACTCACAAAGGCTGACTGCTGCTATGCAGACAGAAAACCACAAAACTTTGATTTTAGTTGGCAGTCATACTTGGACCACTGTAAAAGAGAAAATGTATTTGGATTGTGTCTGCCCATAACTCGCCCACCCCTCCACACTTGGACTTCTGAGAAGGGATCAAGGCAAATGCTGTGCTCTGGATTAGAGCTGATACAGCTTTGAGATGGACCATTCACCCAACAGAGAAGGGGCAATGAATCTAGGATGGTATATGACCCTGAATGCGTCTTCAAGGCAGCCAAGTTGTTACTGCAAGTTATGGAGATGAAATCGGTTGTGTTTATGGTTTAGCTAGTTTGAGCACTGATCAACACCTGCATTTAGAGCTTAGTGCTGGCAGTAGCACCTCCCAGGGATCTTGGAGGCCCCTTGAGCAAGCTGTATTACAGCTTCCTTAGATATATCTGACAAGAATCAATTCCATTCCTCACTGCAGTGAGGATGTACTTGTTCCTCTAGGACTTATTCCCCCGGGAAACAATGAACTTCTGTCTTTGCACTTGGCTGTGCACTCTGTCCATGTCAAGGTGTGTTGACTTGCCTTTCTGACCCTCCCAATGTGCTCCTCTCTCATCTGCTTTGCAAGACCAGAATGATCAGAAACCATCCAGCTGAGTACAGTCCAAGTTCAGCACAGTTCAAACAATTACAAAAGGAGGCCTTGTTCTGTTGTTTAGCAATGCAAAACCAACATCGCAGGTGTTTGGGAGGAGCTGTGTAGAAGATGCTCTTATGTCTTTCCAACAAGCTGCTTTTTGCTTTTCTTCTCAATTACCTTTCTGCAGCATGTCTTTGGTTTGTTCTTCTGCAGGCTCTTTCAACAAGGGAACTTTCAAACCCATACCATGGGTTTTGGATGTAAACTGCCCTTTCACTCTCACTCCACACACGTGTGCGTGCACCCATGCTCGCTGTCCTCTGGCAGCACTTGACTGTTTGTGTTCTTTGTAAAACAAGTTGGTTTGGTGTGTGTTCTTTGTAAAACAAGCTGGTTTGGTTTAGTACAATAGTACAACACATTGCTGTCACTTATTGTCGGGAAAGTAGCATCGTTGTACTATTCAACACGTAATGCAGAGACTCCCCTCGTATCCCCTCTGTTTTTCCATTGGAAAGCCTTTGTGGTGGTTAAGCTGCTGCTGTTTCTCTGTGCTTTGGCCTCTTGCTGGCACTGCAAAAGCGAGACAGTGGCTCCCTCTGGAGCCAGCAGCGCTGTGACTCCAGGGACTGTCTTGCTGAATCTGTCACGATTTTCAGCTAAACATTTCAGCTAAACATTTCAGCTCCAGTAGTCTTTTGTTTTACCATTAAGGATGCCTGTTTCCTGCCCAGTCTGCACGTGGTGTGCTTAGAAAACTGTAATTACTTCAAAAGTTCAAACAAATGTTGCACAAACAGGGACATGGCTTTGATGCTCTATAGCCTTTTTTTACACCTCTAGACATCATCTTCTATCACAGAGGGTTCTGTAGGGATTTCCATAACATCATATCTTTGAAACAATATCTAGTGCAATATTTCAATGGATAAATTTCATAGAATTTGCCTGTAAGTGGAAGTATCCCTTATCAGGATGCAGCCAGTATGCAAGGAGAGCAGTGCTGTTGTTACTGTGCCTGAGTAGTTGTGATGGTCCTAAATGGTGAATACTATTTGCACTGTTGCTTTTTGAATTATTATCTAGATAAACTAGCAATTGTTTATAAAGAAATCCTTGCATTCCTTGCAGGAAAGAAGGATGAGCAGATACATGGGGCAGTACACCTTGGATTCAGGATAGCTGAGTGTATTGCTGTACCATGTAGGGTCCTTGACTGGGCTCCTAACATCCTCAGGTCATTTTACAGACACATGAGTAGGTGACAATCCTGCCTTGGACAGCTTAAGCCTGTGTGGCCACATGAACTCAGCATGTGAGCAAAAACTGGCTTAGAGGGTTCCCACCAAAGCAGATGACTGGCATTTTGGCTGAGTATGATGGGTCTGATGGATGTCTATTGGAGCTGGGCTTACTGCACAGCTGCTCCTGCTGCAAATGGTGCCAAATGTGTCAGGCTGGAGCTAGCTGAGGTGTCAGGCACCCTTGTATTGCTTGTCAGCCCTTTTCCTGACATCAGCCACTGCCAATCTAGGCCTGAAACAAGGCTGGTTTGAAAGCTTTGATTTTTATAGGTGCAGTGAAGCAAAGCTTCTGCCTGGTCTGCTGCAGACCTGGAGTCTGTAGGCTTGATGGTGAAATAGTTTGTGGTCAGTAAAGGCTGAAAGGAAAGGGGAAACACTGACAAGGAATTAGGGAGAAAGCTGGTGGCTGTGGAAGGGGAGAAGTGGCTGTGGGATATTTGGAGTGTGTGGGTTAAGACTCACATCTGGGCTTGCTGTGCTAGCTAGGGCTCAAGCTCTTAGCCCATTCTGGGAGGAGCTGTGGTCATCCTGGTGGATGGTTGTCTGCCCAAAGGGTTCCTGGAGCAGATGGCAGTGGTGCACTAGGTCTGCTGTGGACAGTCCTATATCCAACCACTGTTTTTCTTCTAATGAGCCAGTCTCTGAAGTGTCACCTGTGTGCTGCTATGTGCTAGGAGGATGGTGAGCTCCAGAAGAGAAAAAGTGCAGATGATAACCTGTAAACTATGGTACTGTCTTCTGGAGGTGATGAATAAGCTTTGATAATGGGGCTGTCTTCTGGAGGTGATGAATAAGCTTCGATGATGGGAGAATTCTGCTTAATCTGTTTATTTTCTCTTAGAAGCAAAACTCTTTAATATTAGCATTCCTATAGTTACTGATCTCATGAAACTAAGGAAAACACTCATTCCTTCCTTTTGAGGCATAGAATCCACTCATCTTGATGCACACTAGCTCTTGTGGAGCCTTCCTTAGCTGCTAAGTGCTTTTCATGGGGTGTCTCTTGGTGTAGAAATGACCCACAGAGGTTGTGACACAGTAATTGAGTTTCCTGGGCTCACTTGTGACAGTTTTTGTTGTGTCCCTGGGTCTGGTGTTAGAAAAAAGTGTCCTCTGGCAGCCTCAATTTAAGGAAAAACTGAGCATCAGCCCTTTGCCAGCTGGATGTTGCTTCTCATACCCCTTTGCTGCTAGATCATTTTAGCATTAATAGGACTGTTATGTATTTTGGCTGTCATTGATTGTTTTGCCAATATGTGTTTGAATGACTGCTCTGGTGTGGGAAGTCCCACTGAACTGAGCAGCTTTTTCCTCTGGCAGCCTCAATTTAAGGAAAAACTGAGCATCAGCCCTTTGCCAGCTGGATGTTGCTTCTCATACCCCTTTGCTGCTAGATCATTTTAGCATTAATAGGACTGTTATGTATTTTGGCTGTCATTGATTGTTTTGCCAATATGTGTTTGAATGACTGCTCTGGTGTGGGAAGTCCCACTGAACTGAGCAGCTTTTCTGAATGATTTTGAATGACTGCTCTGGTGTGGGAAGTGCCACTGAATTGAGCAGCTTTTCTTGCAAGCTGAATGATAATGGCTGCTTTCCTTAGCATTGTACATGGCATTATTTCAATATAAAGAAAGTTTTGACACAAATGTTGAGGTTTTATTATCCACAGACTTTGTGGTGGTGAGGAGTAGAAAAGAGTCATTGTTAATTGTTTCATTATACACAGTCCTGATGTCAGGCTTGTAGAAATCTGAGAGTGACTGAGGAGAGCAAGTTTCCTTTGAAATGTTTTGAAAAGGTTTATTAGCAGGGAAATTGATGTGGAAACCCCTGAATGGGATGACACAGAGTGAAGTATTGGAGCCAATATTAGCTGTTCCCTTTTTTGAACAAAACTGTTTGCCAGGGCAAAGTTTCACTGTTTTGCTTCTAATTAAAAACAGGATAATAACTGGGTCTGTAATTAAATTGTGTGTTGAAATGGTTGAAATAAAATGTACTTTTTCCTGTTAGGTTAAATGTACTTGATGTACTCCTCAGCAACTTGCTAGAACAACATGCCATTTTATATTGTGTTGTAAAGGGATATGTTTCATTTGCGATGTTTTTCATAAAGTTTTGAGGAAATGCTGATATTTATACTTATGACAGATAGTATAGTGAATAAAGGCAAAAATTTATCCTTATAGTGGCTGCATCATAACCCAGTGTTTGCTAAAGCAAGTAGTGGGCTGTCTTCTGTGTTTAAATGAATTGTGGCAGAAGAGGTCTGAGTCTATACAAGGTTCTTTTACAGACATGTAATATGCAAAAATGACCTTCCTGCAGGTCTACATTCTCAGCTAACTTGCAGCATTTGAACAGAACTCTGCTGCTGCTCCATCTGCAGCAGGTTTCTGGTGTGTTCTGACAAATGCAGCCCAGAAATAAAGCTGGCAGGGGTAGCATATGTTATTCCAGAGCTTTTGAGGAAAGGTGAGTGCTTCCTTTCATAGAATATTTTAATATTGGTACTTCTGAGTGCAGTTTAACTGCATAAATCATTTGCTTACTAGAAGAGAAGTGCAGAGCTGACTTTGAACATTCTGAAATTGCACCTGACATTTCTAGGTGACAGGAGACATGTGAAGTACCTTTGGTGTCCACACAGCACCAGTGTCAGTAAAGAAATGCTCAGTCTGTCACAAGAATGTTTGTCCTGTCTCAAGCCTGAGTGCTCTTATTGACGTTTCACATTTTTAATCTTTCTGCTGGGAGCACTTAGTCCCCTCGTGCTCCAAACCTTTATTCCCTCACTGGAATAGCATCTGCTCTTAAGTAGGAGTTTTGTGCTTTAGGTTTTTAAAACGTGCCCTCTCGTGGTGAGCAAGAGCTTCTGCACAGCGAGTTTATTTATTAAATTATTTGTGAAAATCCTCTTACAGAACTAAGATGTCATGGATGTCTTAGTCCTGTAGGCAAATATCTTATCTTCATACAGATAAATATACCTCTTTGACTCTTGTGTCGTTACAGTGATGGTTTTGTCTAGGATGGAAGATGTGTCCCTTAGTCCCCAAGGGATGGTGGGAAACCCTTGGGGTTTTGGGGTGTTGTGGTGAGAGATGCCAGCAGCTTTGAAACTTGTGGCCTTAGGTCTTTCTCCTTGGTTTTGTGGGATATATTGTATTTAAATGTAGGCACTGCAAAGGCTACATCATTGACTTGTTTTGTTCACATTGGGTATGGTCTATCTATTAATCTATTAATCGGATTGCAAAGAAGCATTAATTTACATTGAAAAGCCAAAAGAGCAACCTGCAGTGTGAGATTTTTATGTGCTGCAGGCTGTGTGACCCTCCCACCTCTAAACCTGTGACACATAGTGCTTTGTGTGGCTTGGACTCCAGCTTTTAGGAAATGTAGGTGTTTTTCTTTATGAAAGACAAGTTGCATCTTCATAAGTCATTTTGCTTTGCCTGAAAGACAGTCATTCAGTCAGAGACATGAATACAAATAGGATTTCTGGGGCAAAGGAGCAACAGTGTGACTTTAACTTGTGAGTTTTGAGTAATACTCAAAGGACAAAAAAAACCCAACCGAAAAAAACCCAACCAAAAAAACCCCACCCCAATATCCTGAATTGTAATTCTTCTTAAAAGCTGTTAAGCTAAACACATGAGTAACCCATGCAGTGCAGGCAATTTCTTCAGAGCTATGCTCTAAAGTAGGTTTGAACTTCTCAAACTGCTGTTCTAATGTCTTGCTAACTTGTGCCCCAAACGTGTGTCTGTTACTTGGCTGACTAATCAGAGGAGATGCTCATCTGGGATATGACTGTTTCTGTTTCAGCAGGCTGAACAGTGAGTCACCAGTATTTGAGCTATCAAGCTTGAAATGCAAATGCTAGATTGGAGAAATGTTGATTATTTCAGTCTAGGACAGCTAAAAATTAGAGCTTCCTCTAAACCTTTCTTGAGCCTAATTGGGACCCTGTAATGTCAATTCAAGATGAGTTGAATCAATTTGTTCACACATAGCTGTAGAGCAAGGCTGTTTGCATTAATAGAGGCAACGTGACTGGCTGGTGATGGAAGAGGTCATATCTGCAGTAATGTGTGCTGGAGCATAAATTGAGTAGTTGAGGTGAAAGGGAGGCTCAGTAACTTGCTACTGTTGTGGAATTTAAGAAATTTGCACTGCTTCCAGCTATCTATTTAAAAGTCAGTGACTGGAAACCAAATGACTCCTTGGCCTTAAAGGCACCTTTGAGTAATTTTTCATGAAGTGATTAGATAAGGGAAGGGGGTGAGAAAGAGATGATTTTTTTTCCTGCTTTATCTCATGAATTGTGCTTGCAAGGCACAATACAACCAGAAGTTCCCTTTTAAGAGGATGTCAGTTAAATGTGAGTATTACAAATTACACATTGTTATAATGAGGGCTTCTCTCAGAAGTTAAGAACAGTGTGAGAACCAAGAGCCAGACTATTTGGAGGTTCAAGTTAGAGATCACACACTGCCTATTTGAATTCTGACAAGGCTGTAATCATAAAGGATGCTTGGCAGGGCAAAACCTGTAGTGCAAACTCAGGGTTAATACCAACCATAAATATTGAAGGGAATGTTGTATAGCATAGAACTTGATGAATGTGGTTTTGTCTCTCTTAGCCTGTATGTCTTTAAGCATGTGCTTACATCCAATGTGCCATGCTCTCTTGAAAACTGCCCATTCCTTCAGGTAAAAAAAGAGATAAAGTAACTTCTTGATCTTTGAAAAAAAGATGAGCTGCCTCATCTTTTAGGTTTGGGTTAGGGTTAAGATTACTGTGTAAGGACATGGAACAACTAACATGGAGATTTGTGGTAAATCTCTGTATTATAGCAACATTTTCCAGCATCTGTTTCCTAGATCCACTCAGGTAGTGGATTTGGGTGAGGTGCATCACATACCCCTCCCATGTACTGGAAACCTCATGTACTATGGACTCTCCTAAAGCATCAGAGATCATGCTTGTAATAAATTCATGCAGGAAAGAAGAAAATGCTGTAGTGAGTTGCTAAAGTACTTGCTAGTTCTACTGGCAAAAGTGAAGGGATCTGCATTCTCCCCAGGAATGCAGACTTGTGTGATCTGTGCAGAGTCACATCCACATCTGAACAAGGCATTCAAACACAGAGTGGTAACAGGAGAACCTGAAATTGAAAAGGAGGGTTTGTCAGGGGGGATTAAATGACCACTTGTTAACTAATCACACAAGTGTCTTTCATCTGCTCCTGGCTGTAGGCAACACAGAAACATGGTTTCTATTAAAGCTGTGGTTCCACTGAGGGGCACCAGCTTTCACTGTTACCATCTTTTTTTATTCCTTTTTTTTTCCCCCCCAGTCTGATGGGTGAAACTGGATTTCATTATTTTAGTGGTATGTATGCCCAAAGTTCTTATGTCCCTGCCAGCAAAATGAAATCTCCTTGTGAACTGATATAATTGCAACAGATGTGGGGTTTTATTTATTGATTTTTTTTTTTTTTTTAGAATAGCTTCATTTTATACCTTTTTTTTTATAAAAAAAACGAAGATAAATTTCAGATCTATGGAACTGCTTTATTTGCAGTTTCTTGTGTGGTATATTTATTAGTTCTAAATTAAGATGATATTGGCCAATAAAATGGGTAATCTCAGTGATATTTAAAGCTATTCTGCAGATCTCTCATCTTTATGGTCTTTATTACTTTTATTGCTATCATATGAACAATGCAATAATGTGTATTTCTGTCATATGGTATTGGGATTTTTTTTGCCTTTTCATTGTGATCTCCCATGAATAAAATGACAAACCTAAATAATATTTTGATTTCCTTTGCTGGTCCTAGTCATCTAATTTGATCTGTAATAGCTTGTCCTGTGTTTTTGCTCTCAGATTTCGTGCTTTGACAATGCTGTTTGCAAGCAAAGGAAGGGAGCACCTGATTTTAATGGACAACATAATCCTGTGGAATACTCAGATTAGATGTTAAAATCTTTGGTTGTTTCTTGCATCAGGGGGTGTAGCTGAAGCCCAGTGATGATCTCAGTGTTGCAGACACCAGTCAGTACAATGTGCAGTGTGTTCCTGGCTGTACAGTCTGCCTTTTGTGTATCTTCCCTCATCTCTTATGGGACACCTGGGAAAATCTTTGTCACTTCTCTGTAATTTTCTACTCACAACACAAAGTACAAGGTGGACATGATTGTAAGTCCAGCTTGAAAGAGGCAGATATCTGCTGAA
>NW_008657800.1:26270-49267 GCF_000695815.1 Acanthisitta chloris | reverse complement strand
CTGAACAGGGAAGGGTCACTGGATGGAGGCTGAGGCCCAACTGTGTTTTCTGTTCCAGGCATGGTGTGATGGGAGAAGGCAGGTGTAAAAGCAGCCCCTTGCCCACATGCCTGTGCTGTGCTCTCTGCCCTTAGAGCATTCCCAGTCCTGCCAAAACAGCTGTTTATTTGGAGGCTTTTTTGTTCTGTTTTGTTTTTTCTGGCCCTTCATCCCTCATGCCGTGGCCCTGGTGAAATCCAATCCTGTAACAGGAATGGAACCAGACCAGCACTGCAGTGGCCAGTGAAGGGCTTCAGCTGGCACCACCTTCTTACCTTGGACCCCAGCCCAGAGCTGTGGAGACACACATGGTTTTCCTAATACTGGACTTGCAGTTGGTTTGCTGCCTTGTTGAGGAGCAAAAAGCAAACTAGAGCATTGCATGGCTTTGGCTCCATCTGACTTAATGGTACAGTTGTTATAAATACACCCATGCTATGCCCCAGTACAGGAGTAGCTGCAGTGTGATGATGTGGCTGTAGAGCAGTCTGGCTGCTCCCAGGGGAGGTGAGGAATGGGCTATTAGCAGTGTAAGGCACCTTCCTGCCACTATCCCTGTGTTTTCACTAGCAGTTATGACTGGGGTAATTGTATTGATTTTAAAAAAACACATTAAAAATCATCCCTCCCTCTGGTATAATTGTACCAGTGTATGGAGGCCTTTAAATCAAAGTAATTCTTAAAACTAAGACAATGTTGTGCTTGATCTTTTGTTATGGTTAAAAACTGGTGAAATGAACTCTTAAATAGAGGAGGGGAGTGGAGCCTGAAAGTAGCTGTGGGAAATCTGAATCAATTGGTTTAGATTATTATTTCTTTTTGGGCAGCTATGATTTAACCCTTCACTGGACAGCCACATCCTGGTTCCTGGCTTTGATAATGGACTTAGTCTGTTGTTGATTTTTAAGCCACAAAGGTTGAGAAAAGCTGGATGAAAACCATTGCTTTCACAGCAAAGGAGAAAAACTGAAGTAGGCAGCACTAGTGCTGTCAAAACAGGGTGGCACATTTGTAATCATTTTCTGGGTGATGCCTGTTTGTCATCCTTTGGACTAGGATTAAATCTGCTCACTAACCTGTTAGTTCTACACTTGGGAGTTAAAACAAGGGCAGGATCCTTTACCTGGACCAAGGTAGCCAGGCTGCCTTTGCAGGGAAATGTGCTTTCTTCCTCTTCATGATAGTGAGAGCAAGAACATGCCCATCATCTATACCTGCAGAGCTCATTTTTAATCTTACCTTTTTTGTTAAGATACTTCAGTCACACACCTGGGGAAGTGAGGATGTGTCTCCCCACAGGAGTGGGAACCAGTGTCTGCCTTCACAGACATGGGTTATTGCTTTGTGTAAGTTGGGTCTCACTTGGAGTGGGGAAAACTTGAGAACATGAGGCTTTAAGGAGAGTCTTTGGCATGGGCTGTGGTTTCTGTTTGCAACAACATGCTTGGAAAGAGCCCAGTTGGTGAGGAGGGAAGGAGTCATGATGGGATGATGTATGATGCGTTGCAAACTCTAGGGATCATGAAGAGAAGGGAAACTCAAGTGACTGCCCAACAGCTTACAAGTGGTCTCTGTGTATAATGCATTGTGCCTCCTCTGGATACCTCACTCAGGAGTGAGGTGTCCAAACAGTATCAGTCATGAGGGTGCCTTTCATTTATGTTTGCTACAGAGAGAATTGCAGTGTTCTATCTTTCTCCCAGTGAGTGGAGTGGCTATAATGGCAGTGTCCCAAGTCCCAGTGTCTGTGAAAAGCTTCACAGTAGTGGAAACTGACATTTGTTTATTTATTTTGCTGTTACTATCCTCTGATTCAGTAGTCCTATATGCCTATAAGGTCTCATGCCTTTGATGATGCTCTTGGAAATGGCAAATCCATCAAACTTCCTCAGATAGACCTAGCTAAGTATATACCAATGCCTGTGACTGCCTGTTGACTTATTTTGCCTCTGATTTCCCCCCCACCCCCTTTGAGAGTTTGTATTTTATAAACACACTCTGCAAATCACATCATGGTTGCAGTGCACAGAGAATTTCAATAGTAGAACTGGAAACCCTTAAAAAAATAATCCCCAAACCCAACCAAAACAACCCTCGAAAACACCTACAGGATTTGTTTCCTTTTCAGCTGTAAATCAGGAGGGGCCATGAACATGCTGCAGGTGATTCCACTCCACAGCTTTGCTCACAAAAGTAAAATTAGGTCTATTCCTTGCTGAACTGGGAGCTGTACTTCTCAGTCATGTTTTATGGTGAGAAAATAAAGTCTTTTCTGGTGGATTCATTGTTCATAACTCTAGGTGTGAGACTATTTTATTCCAGACATTGTTCAAGTGGGTGCAGGTGATCTAGGGAGGCTGCTCTGTCTGCACACAAGAGAACTTGGCAGGTTTGGATAGCGAGAAACTAAGCCAAATTTAAACACCCTTCCCCCCACCAGGCCCTTTTTCCCAGGCTCAGCTTTGCTCCATCATTCCCAACTCCTCTCTGCCCTGCTCCCTCCACGGCACAGGGAGAACAGGACTGTAGTCAGTCCTTTGCAGATCTTCCCTGCCATTCCTTCCCCAACTCTTCTGTAGTCCAGTGTGGCTCCTTCCCATGGGCTCCAGTCCATCCTGAGCTGCTCTACTGCAGGTTCATTGTGATGAGCTTATGTTTGGAGTCAGACTTACTGTGCACCCTGAACCTAGTGGATGTCTCCCTTTAGGTCAAGTGGCTTCTCATTTTGGAGGCTGAAGCCATCTGCTAGATTTGCTGTTGAGCCAATGCAATCCTCATTATCTACATCCCTGCAGCATTAAAAGTGAGCAAAATAAGCTGGAATGTTTCAAGTGTTGTGTTTGAAATAGTTTAATTTTTACCCTACATTTAGATATTAAAATGCTTCATGTTTTGGGTTTGTTTTTTTCAATGACAGTCCCAGGGTTAGCATTAAAAGTGAGCAAAATAAGCTGGAATGTTTCAAGTGTTGTGTTTGAAATAGTTTAATTTTTACCCTACATTTAGATATTAAAATGCTTCATGTTTTGGGTTTGTTTTTTTCAATGACAGTTTCTTCCCAGGATTTCAGCACTTTTCTTTTATCTCCCTTATTCTCATTTTCACCTGTCTTTTGTGCAGTCCTTCCACTCATCAGAGACTAATGAGATTTATGAGTGAGGTTGGTTAGCAGGGAATGAAGTAAGTGTTATGGGGTCATTTGTGAGTGGGTGACTAGTTTTGACTTCAGATTTCTTTAGCAGCTATTTTGAATTTTAAAATTCAAAGAAGAGGAAGAATGAAAAAGAAAAAAATAGTAAAAAAGAAAAAAAAGAAAGGAATGTAGAGGCACTGCAGGAACAGAATAGCTGCCTGATCCTGGAGCTGGATCTGCCCATGTGCTGTTAGCCTGGCTCAGCCAAGGGATTGGTGTTTGTGCTTGCTCTGTTCTGAACTATTATCATGTTATTATAATACAGATTATACTCTCCTCAAATAAGTAAATCAGTAAAAGGAAATTCTATATTTAGCTGTTGCCAGTGCCTTAGGTATTTTTTTTCATTCCCAGCTAGCTAGTGTGGAGGGACTTTTTTTTTTTTTTTATTTTCTCCAGAAGGTTCTGCATGGTACAAGACCTTTGAGATCTGGAAATGCTCAATCACCTCACTCAGCCTACAGTACTTCCTTTTTAGCTGAACTTAACTTGCAGCATAAGGTTGAAAACCACTTTGTGATTATTACAGTCAGAAGAAAGTGGAGCTCTGTAGTAATTTCAGTCTCTGGAGAATGACCTACCAAGGAGGGCCCCTGACTGCTGAGGTGATTATTTTTTTCTCCTTGTTGAAGGAACATTTCCTCTGTTTAATATGCTGGAACTTGAGTTTGCACCTGAGAGATCATGAGAAATTAGTGTCTCAGCAAAGACAGTCTCAGCCAGTGAGTCATGAGCCCTTCATGGGTAGGTGAGGTAAGTTTTGGAGACATCAGAGCTGCAGCAGTGCTCTCGAAATAGCATCTTCTGTGTGGTGGATCTTGTGGATTCTTCCACTGTTGCAAAGAAGCATTTGCCACTTGTTTTTTGTCTCTTCCCTCAAACACTGCCAGTTGCTCTTGACAACAGAGATTCAGCTGCAGAGACAGGCGATGGGCACTGTACTCAGGAGATGTGATGGCTGGCAGCTCGGCATTGCAGGTTTTCCTCTGGTGATTAGGATTAATTTTACTGACACTTTCAATGGCCAGGACATTTTCCAGCATATTCTAAGAGGGAACAGGTAGAGCTTGTCAGGCAGGAAGATGTTTCAGATACCTGCACAGTGTCCTCTCCAAACTGTTTTTTCTTTTAATAACACCAGGTCTGGTTCCTCCAGATGCACACTGTATATCCTTCTGCTTGTGTCTGCTTATGTATTGTTCAGATTTTTGGTTTGAATTACTATTACATTTTACTCATATGTCCTTTCTTTTGCATTTAATTGCATGTTTTTGTTTCTTCTGAATTGTATTTTTGTGCCTGAGGGGGGAGTAAGTCGTATGGATGGTTAGGCTCAGATTCTTTTTCTGTGATTTTTTTAAAAGCAAGCTGAAATTGAAGCAAGTGCAGAAAAACTTGGCCTTTTCATCTGCTACATGTGCAGCTGTGTCTCGAGGAATTGGGTTCTGCTAATGTGTCCTCTGCTGTGTCTCAGGGTGAATGATGATGGATGGTTATCATAGTATAACCCCAGCCAGCAGCTGAGCCACACAGCATCCTGCTCACTCCTCCACCAGCAGGATGGGGGAGAGAATCAGAAGGGTAAAACCTAGAAAACTCGTGGATTGAGATAAAGACAGTTCAATAGGGAAAGCAAAATAAGGAATTAATTCACTGCTTCCCATGGGCAGAAGGTGTTAGCATCTCCAGGAGAGCAGTGCCCCATCCATGTAACAGTGACTTGGGAAGACAAACACCATCACTTCAAATGTCTCCTCCTCTTCCTCCTTCCTCCCACGTATATACTGAGCATGATATCCTATGGTGTGGAATATCACTTTGGTCAGTTTGGGTCACCTGTCCCAGCTGTGTCTCCTCCCAATCTCCCATGCACCCCAACTTTCTCACCAGTGTAGCAGTATGAAAAGCAGAAAAGGCCTTAGCTCTGTGTAAACTCTGCTCAGCAATAACAAACACATCTCTGCATGAGCAACCCTGTGTCCAGCACAAGTCCAAAACACAGCCCCATACAAGCCACTGTGAAGAAAGTTAGCTCTGTGCCAGCCAAAACCAGCACAGTGGTATAGAGCTGAAGGCAACAGCATAAACTCTTTATATTTGGTTGTGCTCATCAAATTGTGAGTTATTTCTCCTCTATTTTTTTGCATTTTGCTGACAGCTCTTGGTAAAGATGATGTCAGTAGGAAGTGAAGGTGCAAACACTGCATATCTTTGCAATTATATGGAGTGAAAGGCAATGCTGTTTATTTATGAGCAAATGATGTTGTTCCTCATTTATTTTGAGATTTTAACAAATCATTCAAATGGTAGAGGCTTTGTATAAACTGTCTTGTGCTGTTACTGACATTGGATTAGTGGATTGCAACTGTGAACCATCAACAATTTTAGTTATTTTTTGACAGCGTGAAAGAAAAAATATGTTCTGGTATTACATTGCAAGATGCACTGATTAGGAGTAATAGAATCACCATAATTTCATGCATGTTACCTATGGTTATAAACCTAAAAAACATCCCTGGTGTTGAAATGCCCTGTGGAAATGCTGAATGTATGCTGGGAATCTACCCCAGGGTCATTTTTCTGTACCCACAGCTGTCTAGGATTGGGAAGAAAGAGAATTTGGGTGTTTTTTCCTCCATGCTGCTGCTATGGAATTTCCTAAGGGTCGTGTGTTCATCAGAGGGATGTCTGGCAAGAAAACTCAGACCTTTCCCTGCCCATTGCCACGTTTTGTTCTTTGCTGCCTGCAGGTCTTGCTTTTGTATATTGGAGATGCCTCTTCAACTCTACACATAAACCAGGAGGTGCTGCTGGCTCACAGCACATTTAGTACAATTTGTCTCCACCTACAGTGGGCACCTCCATCAGATGGACATTGCAGAGTGGGGCTGGTGTTGTGAGGAGAAGGTCAGGGTCTGCAAAGGAGGTGGGTTCATGGGAAGCTAAGAGGCTGAGGCAGGAGGACCCACAGCTTCCCCAGGGTGGCAGGAAAACTGACATCCACAGTCCCAGCACTAAAGCTTGGTGACTGGGTGCCTATGCTCATGGGGTTCTTCATTTCTCTTTGCTCCATCTCACTGAAAATGTGGGAAGTTAAAAATCCATTAGCTGATTCTGTCATAAAGTCAGGCTTTTCCTGTTCCTTGCTGAATCTTACACTGGGGAGGAGAAAACCCAGCCTGAACTCAGTAAATATCACTTTAATAACAGCAATAACAAATAACACTATAATTTTATATCTACAATTTATGTTTCTTGTATTTTTTAGACTCTGGACCAAGAAAGTGTAGTAATAACTGGTGTCAATTTAAATAAAGGAAGGACATAATCATAACCTTTGAAATAACTGGAACTTTTTATATACTTTGCAAATATATTCTCTGAAAGGTTATGCTAGTGCTTTAGCTAGACAGAGAAATTTTAGTGTCTTTCTCCCCATAATTTCTTCAGTGCTGTTTTCTTTTTATTAGTGTAATTATTGCAGGTTAGCGCTGCTATCATTTTCTCTTTTCATGACTCTACAGCATGCTATTATTTTCAGGAAGCAAAAAGTAGGTGCCTTTAATAGTGCTATTACTGTTCTTCAGCCTTTAAATTTCCTATAAAAAGCTAGTTAAGGGCTATGATCCTAGTGTTCAAATCGCTCTCCGTGGAATGCGATAAGATGATTTATAACATAAATATAAACCTTTAATAGGCACCCAAAATGGCAACCCTCGGAGATTTAGTAGCACCAATACTAAGCTTTTGATCACTTTAATAGCACATTCCTAGAATTTTATGCAGTGAAGGAAAATTTATTTCCTTAGCCATGAATCTCTGGGCATCAGCTTGTCTGTGTTTTGTTCTGTTGCTCTGGAATTTAGGTAATTTATTGACAGCATTGAGATGTAAGGATGGCAGTCCTGTGTGTTCAGGATGTTGGTAACACAAACACTTGGGGTTGGTAGCGAAAATTCAAATCAGTTTAGAAGGGATTGAAGGTTTTGTGAACAAAATGGCTCAGTGACTCTCGCCCACACCTGGGAGTTGTTGCTGCAAGTGGCACCTGTTGGTAATTCAGTAGCTGGAGCTCTTGAAGCTGTGTTGGAGATGATGAGGCAGCCTGAAGCTCTAGGGCTGTGATTTCTGGTACTTCAGATTTCTGGCTGGTTGGTTATGTTTTTCCAACAGCTTTTAGTCATTCTGTGGTGTCACCCCATCCTGCCACCATAGAGTAGCTGCTCTGCCCCTGCAAAGGCATCTCGGAATGGCACATAAATGGCATATAATAAATGGCAGCTCTGCATGACTTAGCCAGTTCTGTATGAAGACAGCTTTTCATGTCTCCTTCCTCTCCTGTCTAGAAAGATATGTGGCAAGTTAGCTGCTTGCCCTACCAGGAAAGAGGACGTTTATTTTAAGTTATTTGGGTTAGCTGACCCTTGTCTGAGGCCCATTAGGCTGCAGCAAGGCCAGGGGCAGGGAGCCCTTGGCAGCAGAATGATTGTTCTGTTAGCAGCCACCTATAAGTAATGGAGTCTGCACTGCACTGGGTTGGGTAATAATTAATTCCCTAAGCACCTTTCTCTGTGTCCTCTCTCAAGTTTCAGTGTAGGTGAAAAACAGTGTTCATAGGTATATTAGTACAACCTGCTGTGCTCTTTTGCTGTCCATCCATCTGGTCCTCTGCAATATGCAGGGCTGGACACTCATCCCCCAGGGCAGGAATTTGGCAACCAGTAGGTGAGAAAAAATCCCCCACAAAGACATTGTTTCACAAAATGTTTGGCATTGTTTAATGTGGGAATGTGTCAATACCAAACATTTCCGGATTTCATCAGAAAGTTGGGTAACTGACCTCATTTGCTATCAATATTTACTCAAACAGCTGAGAAGCTCCTTGCTCTCCAGGCTGCTGGAATATTAATCTGACTGCAGATATGTTCACTTTGACTGTTTCCCTTTGGCATTTCTTTATTTGTTACCAGCAAACCCCAAACTTCCGTAAAGGTTTCGACACTCTTAGCTATGGCTTAGTGCTTAGATGAGTGTTAGTCTGTACCTAAGGTTGCAGTCATGACTTTTTTAGCCATGACATTTTTTAGCCTTTGGAAGAGGTAAATGTTAGGAAAATAATTTCCTCCCTGTGCAGCTGTGTGCAGAAAGCTGCTAGTGAAAGCTATTGCTGCTAAAATAACACTGAATTTTTAAACGAGTTCTTCATCCTGTTATACACAATATGGTATTCTTTAAAAGCTCTGAAATAATGTAAAGATGCTTTTTCATCTGTTATTACTTGCATACCATGAAACCATAGAGATGTATGAGCTTGTTTGGCTGTGGCCATAGTCTTCAAGCTAATGGTTAAGATAACATAGCTGCAATATAGAACCTGTAGCAGCTCTGCTCCTCCAAACTGTTCAATGCAAGCAAACCTAGTTGTTTGATATTTTAGCTTTCTATCCCAGTTTAAATGCTGATGTTTGTTTCCCCAAGCCCGTGTGTCATATTCATGAAGCATATCAGAGTATTTTCAGTTTTAAGATCATTGTTTTTATGGCTGGATTTCTGGTATAAACAGTGCATTCATCACCAGGATATTCTCGTATGCCAACTCAAGAAATTAAAAGCATCTGGGAAAGATCAGCTAAATATTTTGACCTGTCTCTTTCAATTACTTTACAGTTTATATTTTGCAGTATAACCAAGGCCAGAGTTGCATGTAGTCTATGTCTAAATGTTTGTTTTACTCTGGAATGAGCAGGAGAGGGAAGTCTTTTTAAAGCCCCACCATTTAACAATCAAAGTCAGCTTTGTTATAACCTCTTTATATGGTGGAAGAGCTTCAGGTGAGACCCAGAGCCTGATGCTGTGCCCTGCAAGTCCTGACCTTCCCCAAATGGGTCTCTTGAGGACAGATGGAGGGTACAGAGGGACAGTTGAGGTATGGAGGAAGTTGCTCAGGACTACCTGGCAGCTCAGCAGCAAAGCCAGGAGTTTTCACCAATTTCTGTCTCTGCTGATGTGCTGGGGGTGAGTGTTGCATGTCATGTGCAGTGCAGTGTCCAGAGAGTGCAGTTTTGGGGACTTGTGCCACCAGGACTGGCAATACTTCCCCAAGCTCCTGGGAACCTGTCTGGGATGGGCCCCTGGAGCTCTCCTTATGCTCCCGTGCCAGTAATGAGGTAGAAAGCCATGCAACCTTTATAAAAATCTCTCTGAAAGACTCTTTGCAGAAGTGGTGACAAACACGAGGGAAACGCCAGCACAAGGTTTATTGGAAGCTTTCTCTGGAAAATATTTAGATAATTCCTTTATGGCTATGAGCAATTCTGCCAGCACAACGTCAGGCAGATAAGTGCCTCTGTTCCTTGTCCCAAACGTATGCATTTCAAATAGGAATGTCACACTTCAGATACAAGTCCCTGAACTGTCTCAGGTTTCCCGTGACATTGAAGTGGTGCTGTGCAAACAGAGCCGTGTCACTGTCACACATTAATGACACCTCTCACTGTGTACGATGACTCCAGACACAGCAGCTCAGCGTGTTGGTTAGCAATGCTCTGCAGGAAGGAACGATCCCCTGTATTTAAGGGGGGGACAAGGCAAAATCTCCCCTCTGCAGGGGAACTGGGAGGTGATGCTGAGAATTAACAACGAGGCTTGGGATGTTTCCTAACTCAACATCGGAGCCTGTAAAGTTGAAATCGATTCTGCTGTTCTTTCTGTGTAATGTTAAGCTGAGCCAACAACATCTGTGTCAAATTTCCATCAAATATGGTTAAAGCCTGTCAGTTTTGAGCCCTCCTGCATAACACATCTGATACAGAAACTGGCATTTGAGCCAGACTGAGCCAGGCAGTGTGATTCTATGATTCTATGATCTGCCATTATACTTAAATGCGCTGGGTGAAGGAGACACTGTGTTTCTCATGCTCCGTGGTAGTGCTGGGTCTAGATCAGATAAACTCTTTGCTCATTGTTGTGGGGCTGCCTGATGTCATGCTCTTTGGGAGACAGTGACCAATGTGTATACTTTTGGGGGCAGCCTGCAAATATGTGGGCACCAATCTCTTTCTGCTACTTCTTAGCATTAGGAACATCAACAGCTCTTGCTGCAATTACATTCTGTGGCTGCCTGGCATAGCCCTGCTCTTCCACAATGGCCCGTGGTAGTTCCTGGGGAGCACTCAGTGTTTATGTGTATTAAATGCAGTGATTGTAAATTCTGAGATTAGTGGGCCATGTGCATTCTGGCCCGTGCATACTGCTGTCATGGTACATGTCTCTGAGTGACAGGGAGCATGTCCTTGTGCTCAGGCCTCTCTGGTTCATGCTTTAAATCCCTGCCTGCATGGAGAAATCCTCCTTCTCTCCATCCTTACCTATACCAATACTTGAGGTCATCTGGCTCCTGAAATACAGTTCAGGAGCATCTTGCCTGTCCAGTCTTTCCAGGAACAATTGGGTTTGCTAGATACAAGGGCAGTTCTGGGAGCTGGTCAGCCCTCCATCTGTTGCATGTTCCCCATGTGCTTTGCAGCAAAAAGGTTGCACATCAAAGCAGTTCAGGTGTAGGGAGAGGGGCATGGTTCTTTCTTGGTTCTACCCCCTTGTCTGGGGCTGGATTGAACATGTTTTGAACTGGCAGCATCATTCCCTCTTCCACCTGCTGCTGCCCTCACTGCCCACCAGGGAGCAGGGCTGTTTTCTCTCACCCTTGATCGACTCCTTTGGGAATATTTTGCAATAACCTCTTGAAACATTCATTTTTTCCCTGGGTGATGTGTTTCCAGGCAGCCCCACAGGCCACCAGGTCATTCAGATGTAGACAGTTGTGTTTGGATATTATGCTGCAAACCTGTGGGGAAAATGAAATGCATCAGCTTGACCTAACAATGTTCAAGAATGTCCCTTGAACTTGGAGAAACTCTGGAGAGCCCTGCAAATGCAGCTTTGTCAGAAAACCTGTTGAAATATCATGGCCTGGGTCTCTTCTTGCCTTCTTAAACACAGCAGGGAAATTTGTCTTTAAGAAGTAAGGTACTTTAAGAAAGTCACATTGAAAGCTATGGGTTGCAGGGAGCACTCCAAAATTTCCTGTGTAGTGAAGTTTAACTCCTGTCAGTTTAATTAATAAATATGGGATGGTTTCCTCATAGAAAGAGAAGCATAAATGAGTATTTTGAAAATACTTTGATTAGATTGATGGATGCCTAATCCTTTCAACTCAAGCCAATGCTCTACCCCAAAAGCCCATGGCACATTTGCATAATTAAAATGCAGTTAAAAACCTTCTGCAGAAAAAACTTCATGGAGTTGATGTAGGGTGAGGGAGCTCTTTCCCACAGCTCCACCTGAGTAACCCAGGGAGCTGGGATGGCTTGTTTGAAGCTACTAGATAATTTTCCTCATCTTTTTGAAGATTTCTTATTATGTGCATCAAGAGCCCAACTCCAGGCTTGCTCCAACTTTCTTCTGTTACCTCCAATAGAAAAACTGGAAGGTATTTTGAGGATAAGGAGTTAAAAAGGGAATGCAGTTTTGTAGATCCATGTGCAATGAGGCACTGCAGGGCCACTCTTAGTTCTTGGAGTTTCCTGGGCACTTAGAGTTTGGCTGTTTGACTTGGCTTCACATTGCTGCTTGAAGATGTCAGTGAAGAGCTGTAGTGTTTTACTGATGCTTCTTTAGCGTTGTGGGTTTTGTCCCTTGTGGAAGCTTTATGCATTAATACCTTTCTTAAATGAGTATGATTAATCTGTAACTTCAGCTAAGGACTTCATGGTTAACTGTATGGATTCTGCCTAGACCCCTGTGGATTTCAGGCCAATCTAGGCTTATAGGTTTGTTCCTATTTACTGCAGAGACTTGCACCAAAAACATTTAATACCTGAGCAGAGCCTCAGGGGTCTGTTCAGATTCAATACCAATTGATCCAGGTGGAAAGGAACTGCAGATTTGATGTGAGTGCAGCATGAGGGAAAATGAAAGTGCTCTCAAGTTTCCCCTGAATGCTGGTCTGGGATTCAGACCATGGCCAAGCTTCGTGCACTGCTTGAGACTTACCTGTGCAGTCTCCTACCTGTCCCCTCCTGCCAGGGCTGTGTCTTACAGCTGTCATCCATGTGTGAAACCCCAGAGCAGGGGAGAATGCTCCAGGAACTTGTGCCATGCTGTGGCTCATGTCCCAGAGACCTTTCCTTGTGGAAGGAGGACCCTTAGGAGGTCTCTGGTGGTTGTGGTTTGGGTGGGAGCCCCAGGGCTGCTCAGAGCATCCCTCCTGACTCCTGATGCCTCTGGGGATCAGCTACTTCAGCCCATAAGCAGAGGGTAATCATGGAAAGTGTTGTACTCTGGTGAGCTTGAATCTGGTAAGGATGTTAATCACGTCTCTGTATTTGGTATAAATATTTACATCTGAACTGTTTTAATTGGAAACTACTGTTGATTTTAAAAACATTCTACACAAGTGATGCAGTGTCTTTGCATGCTTAATAGGAGGCACTGGTTTCATGTGTGATTTAGGGGACTAAATAACATATTAAGTTATGCAGAGTAAAATGTAAATGTATGTTTCTTATTTATGTTTTTCAGGTAAGAAATTGCATTCCGTTAAGCAAGGCTGCCTGGGGGAGCTGACAGATGCTGGCTCTGTGCATTCATTTGTAAGCTACCAAATCATGCAAAGTATTCTAGCATTAATCCTGTTTGATATTTTGGCAGTTTTCTGAATTAAATGATTGCTTTTAAAATAGCCAAACAAAATATTTCCTTAAAATTCTGTGCTTCTTTTCCTTTCCTTTGCAAAACTGTTTGCTAAATACTATTCAGATTAAAGAATAGTTTCTGGTCCTTCCATAGACCTTCATGTTTTTCAGTGAATTTTGTAATGGATTTTGCCTGATTACTCTAGACCTTTCTGATATCTCTGATAATCAGTTGCACAGATATTTCTTTAAATACATGTCATAAAAGGCAGCTTACAGCTCTAGTTGTATTTCATATATATTCTCCCCCAGCCTCAAAGCTTATTTTTGCCTCCCCACATCTTTTTTATTTCTTTTCGTGTCCTTCTCTGCAGTAAGCAATACAAAAGGCATAAAAGTGTTGCTTCCAGTCTCTTAAGCTAGGAAGTCTACCAACTATAATCAATAACTCTGAATTTTGAGGGTAAATTAAATGAAAGCAATATCCATGATTCTCCCTCATTACACAGGAGAGGAACGGAAAGCTTAGAAACGTGATCTGGTTCTTGTAGATACTTGATGAAAAATAATACAGCTTTGCAGGAAGGTAGCCACCAGGAGTCTAAAATTGATTTTCTTCATTATAGCTGCTTGAGATTTGCATTTTTCATATCAGGAAACTTTTACAGTGGGAGACATTTTTCCTTCTGAAGTAGTTTATTTGGCAAGACAAGGAAAGAAAAGGTTTTGCATAGACACCAAAGAAACCCTCAAGCTTTACTTCATAAAATGCAAAGCTGCTGTCCATCTTTGCCATGGCTACAGTGAGGCACAGGTACAAGAGAGCTAATTCAAGCCATTAATCCTACTATGACTGCATTTCCTGGCCTTTCAGCACCAAAAGGGTTGCTTGAAGGAGGTCACCATTTTAATTCTGGAAGTAGATGGAGAAACTTGCCCTAAAATTGCAGTGTGGGCCCCTGATGCTGCATGAGCTCCCATAGGGAGCTCTTTCAATACTGCTTTCTAATCGTGATTATTTTCACCAGCAAAGCACTTTTAGCATATGCTTAAGTTAAAGCATGGAAGTCAAAGGGGATTTCAGACAGTGTGATAGAAACTCCCATGACTTGGCATGAACTGGAACCTTGGAGAGCCTTGGGCAGCACTTGGGACTCCATCCCACTGCCCATTGCATCCCCTGTCCTGAAAATTGCCTCTTCCCTCTCCACCCCAGAGCCACATGGGAGGATGCAATGAACTGCAGCTACTTAAAGCTGTCAGTGGTAGTTTTTATAGGCTAAGCAGGCATGGCTGTAGTAAAGAGAGCAGCTCTTGGCCTTTAGGCTGAAGAAGCTGTGAGTTAGACACAAGTAGAACTCTGGACTAATGTGCTGCCTGTCTACTTGGTTGCAATCTGTTCCTCAGTAAATATGAACTTTTGTTGGGTGATAGATGATGGCGTGTTGAGAATGGCTACCAGTCTTTTGGATGATATGGGCGAGCCTTAATTATTCTTAGCTGAACATAAGGCTGGAAAATATTTGGCAGGAAGATGCCTTTGCATTTTAATTAATCAGTGTCTTTTTCCTGGAAACAAATTGAACTCTGTGCACTTACTTGGCTTTGACAGTGGAGAGCAATGTCCTCAGCAGAGCTCATGATTTGCCTTTTAGTTCCAAAACAGAGCTCTGGATCTGGGTAAAGAAGGTTATATGGGGGTTATGCTGGTTTGGAATTTGCCCTGCATCTTCATTTTGGTTCCCTGCACGTTGCTGTCAGCCAGCAGAGATGTCCCTATAGTATGACAAAGGGGATGAATGCGAGTGTTTTTCTTGCAGAAGTTAAACCTAGATTTATTTATCTGGGAAACTGGCTCTGCTACCCGACTGATGCAGTATGTGAATTTTCCAACTGCATGCTGTGCTGTAGAGATTCCTCTTGCCTATCCCTTTTCAAACTGTTTCCCCAGAAGGAGAAGTGCCAACATAATTTGAATATGCATAAACTGTGGAGGAAATGATGATAATTAACAGCAGGGTGCCCAATTTTGAAATTGTATTTATAATTCTTTATAGGTCTTTTTTTATCATTTTCACTTTTTGTCGAGCTGGGAAAAAATTCTCTGAGATCATGGCTGAGGAAAAAAAGTTAACTGAGGTTTTCTTTCAGAAAAAGGAAGAAGGTATGTGATATGAATAAGACAGAGCCTATCCCTGTCATTCTTGAAGTCTGTTTCAATGCTACTGTTGATTTTACCAGTACTCAGTTTGAACCCATAGACTGTAGCTCGTCCAAAAATACTTCAAACTTCTGTAGGACAAAATCAGTAGGATAGAAATAGGTTAATCTGCTTTCACTGTCCATGCTGCTGCCTTTAGATTTAACACAGAATTTCATTCCTATGCCAAGTTTCAGACATATGGAATATTAACATCATTAATTCATTTTTGCCATCGTGAGGAATTTAAATCAACTGGGGACTTCAGTCTTCCAACTCAAAACATAATTTAAATGCATAAGGAATTACAGTTGTTGTTAATGACTCTCACATAATTAATTTCTTCATGAAACAGGATGAATGCTTAGTGTCTCAGGTACTAAATGGTCTATATTCTTACAATGCTATTTCAATTTTAATTTAATTAAACTGTGGGATATCTGGTTGAGAAACATTCTATCTGGAAAAAGAACTTACTTAATGTGAAAGGCAGAGTGCTATTATTCTTGCAGTGATAAAACCTAAATCAGATGGAAGTAGAAATCTAAATCAAGTGGAAGACTAGTGCAGAGTCTGTAATCCTGTTTAAAATGTGAGACACTTTGCAGTCAATAACTTAATCTCATTTGTTTTCAGACCAGTCTTATTTTAAAAGTGGCTTTTCTTTAATTGATTTGTGATCTTCTGCTGAGCAAGTCGTGGTATCTGAGGTGGCTTGCACGAGGCATCTGATTTTGTTCATTTATTGCACTTCTGTACAGCTGCAAATCTACTGGATGAAGACTTAGCAGGCCATGAAGTCTCTTAAACTCAATAGATGGCACTGGTTAAGACAGTTCTTGCCTTTTGTCTTTGCTAAGGTTTGTGAGAAGAGATTTGAGCTTTGTATGAGCTATAGTCCATATGTTGTGGGTTACTGTGTTGGTTTGGGTTTTTTTTTGGGGTGTGCCTGTGTTTGTTTATTTAACAATTGCATTGTAATTCAGTGTTTTAGGAACATATTGTGTTCATGAACATATGTACTGTGTACTGCTTGTTCTTGTGACGAATATCATCAAATCATTTGGGTTGGAAAGATTCCTGGGCAATTGTGTAGTCCAGCACTGAATTCAGACCAGCTTGCTCAGGGCTTTGTCTGGGCATGTCTTGAAAACTTTTAAGGATAGAGATGCTTCAGATCCTCTGGGCTCCTGTACCAATCCTTAGTTATACTCAGGGTATGCCCAGTATAACCACTCCAGACTCTTGAATCTCATTCTCCTGCCATGTACCTCAATGAAGAGCATAGCTGTGTCCCCTGCAAGCCCTGCCTAGGTACTTAGTGGCTTATGTAGGTCTCCTGAAGCCTTCTCCTTTCCAGGTTAAATTAACTCATAACTCAGCCTCTTCTCACAACTTGTATGCTCCAGCCACTGACCATCCTGGTGGCCTCTGATGGCCTCGCTCAAGCTGATCAACCTCTTTCTTGTATTGGGAGGGCCTCAAAACTGGAGGCAGTATTTCAGCTGTGGCTGAACAAGGGCTGGGTAAGGGGATGAATCATTTTCCTTGATCTACTGGCTTATGCTCTTGTTGCTGCAGCCTTGGATCCTGGTAGCCTTCAGTGCTCTTAAGGCTCACACGTTGCCAACTGCCTACCTGTATCCCAGGTCCCTGTGCAGTGTTTGTACAGATGTGGTCCTACACAACAGTTTGCAGAACACTGTTTTTTACTAAGCAAGGCAAACACTGCACTAATATCTTAAAACTTTGGCTCACATCTGCTCTCTTGCCAAAAGAGTGAGCCACCACCTGCTATTAATTAAAACCAGCCTGCTACAGCTAGTGGCTAAGACCAAACTCAAGCATATGTATCTTCTGTTTAAGCAGAGAAGTTGTTTTAAGCATTCATGTGACTCTCCTGGCATCCTGTTTCTGTTAAAGGCCAAATTCAACCCTTTTTCTTGACTCCCACAGGCTTTGAGCTGTACCTAAAACATTTCCTTTCAGTCAAAAGCTGTCCAACTACTGCTTTCTAGGCTGCCTGCACATGCACTGCAAGAGCCATGTGGAGGCATTAGAGGGTGAATTAGAGTGAATTAGAGGAGCCAGGTTTTATAAAGGCTGGAGGAAATGCAATGTAAATGCTAGTGACAGAGAGGAACTGCCAGTTCCTTCAAGCTGAAATCTTGTTTGCGTCTTTGTGTGCGTGCTTTTTCTTTTCTCACAGAACACACTGCCCCTGTGCCCTTCCTTACAGCTCCTTTCTGTCTTTGTCTAGCAAGTCACTTGTGGACTGTATTTATCTTCATCCAAGTCACCTTTCTCAGTTAATACCAATTTTTCCACTGCTGGCATTGGTGGGACCCTTTCCTCTGTCCTCTCCCGTTCCCAATCTGCACAGCCTTTCTTGCCAAGACAACCTTGGGCCCCAGACACCATTTTTCTATCCCATCAAGCACAGTATAGAAAAAGGAGCTGTCATTCAAACCCTTAGCTTTTAAAATAACTCTCTGCTAGGTCTCTGAGGTCCAGCTGTTTTCTGGCACTTACCTTTTCTTAATATAATTAGAAGTTTAGACACAGGTTTATTTCACAAAGCCAAACCCCTAGATCTTCACACAAAGGCAGCCCAGGATTGGCAGATGTACTGCTGCTTGCAGTAGCCAAGCTTTTAATTTATTAATCTTCTGACAGTGCTGCAATGAGTGCTGAACCTTTTAAATAGTGCCTTACTACTTTCAAAGTGCTCTAAAGCACTTTCTAAAAACACTGAGAGTCGATACTGCTTGGCAAAGCTAACAGCTGTTATTCTGTCAGCAGGTGTTCTAATGCCACAACAAATGGCAGAACTTGGTTTTTTTTGGAGGAAGTGCCCTCTGGTCAGGCCACCAGCACACTCTCCTTGGCTGTAGCCATTCGGTTTAGCTTCACAGGGGCAACAGCACAGAGCTGTTGCCATTTGATTTTCCTGTGCCCAGGTAACGTTTTGCTGCAGGATGCATGGGTCGATCTCTTCCTGCATGTCCTTTGTGTTCTGGGAATTGTGTGTGCATCCTCTGCTGTGGCCTGCCTGCATGTTTTCAAAACTCCTAAGAGTGACCTTTTCTCCATTCATCCTAGTACTCCAGGGCTCTGGAGGCACTGGTAGGTAGGGCTTGACCAGGTGTAATTTGTGCCATGTTCTGTGTGGTATTTGTAAAATGTACCCCAGGTATTTGAAGCCTCCCATGAGCTGCAGTAATGCTACCTGGCATGCAGCAAATCTGCATCTGGGAGGAAGAAGCCCTGGCAAGGTGCTGCACAGAGGTTTGTACTGCTGAGGAAACCTCTCCCACTGACCCCCAGCATGTGTTGGTTTGCAGGAATAGGGAGGTCTGTGGGTGTCCAGTTAACACCTCATCCTTTAAGATGTGTTTATGGGTTTGTCTTTGAGCACGGGGAAGCATCTGACCCTGCCTAAGCCTCTTGCTTTGTTTGAGCAGCTGCTGGAGATGTTTGGGACTGTCAGTCTCTCACCAAAGGCATCTGTTCTGGTGCTGGGGTGGCTGTTGAACTGGGGGCTGTAACTCTCTCTGCTCTCAAGTCAGTGGATAGCCTTGGGGCAGACTGTTTAATCTCAGCTTGATCTCCTCTGAAGATCTGACCTTATTTCCCTACTGTGTAATTTTTACAGCCACGTGAGGATTGAAGATTAATTAGTTAATGTCTGTGAAGTGTTTTGAGTGTGTTATTTAAGGGTGAAATATTATTGTCAGTCCCTAGGGAAGTGTCACTGTGTTTAATGTGTCTACTGGCATCTGTCCTTCCTAGAAACTTGTAGCATATAAATCCTGTTTCAGATCCTTTGATTTCCATGTCTTCATTATTAATTTTTCCTTATTTTGGAATGCATTTTCCATTTGATTTGAATTAGAAACATACCTTCTATATGGCAGTAGTACATAAAGTTAATTTCAGCTTTTGGACCTGTTATTAGTTTCAGCAATGTTTCTGGGAAATACTACCATAACCACTCCAGTCTATAGAATTGAGGGACTGCTCTAACTCCTATATGTAATTTTAACTGCATGTACATTTCTAGAATGGCTGTATCTTTTACATTTGTTTTCATCCTAATGCATCTGCACAATACTTAAAGAGGGAAACTGTAATGACTCTCAGCAGTGAAGAGGATGCTCAGAAGGACACTTACCTTTGTTCCCTGTGTTGGCTAAGGGAATACTCAGAAAAACACACACACACACACACATATGCAATGTTCCTTTTGAGAGCTAGCCAGTACAATGTGAGATGGAAAGCTGACATTTTTGCCTCTCCCGCTAAGATAAACTGCTTTATATATTTTTGACTTCAAGTTTTCTGTCTTCTTCTGTGCACAGTTTATCCTGTGACTTTTGCTGTGCTTCTTATCCCTTAATTCCTTGCTCCTTCCTATCTCTAATGCTGTCATCAACTGTTGTTTAGTGGAAAGCTTGCAAATATGTGAACTAATCATCTTTCCTTCTGTCTGAGGTTTTCTCCCCAGGGATCTTCAGAAGGCAATTTCTTTTCTCTATATAAAAGTGGCAGAAATCACAGAGCCTTCATTTTGCTGATTCCATGGAAGGCCATTTGGTGTTTTTAAAGCTCTCCTTCTTGTTAATAATCTGTCCTACCCTCCCAATATGTATTCTGTGCCTGTCCAGTCCCATGAGTTGTTCTACATCTTGCTTTCAGAAGAAACCCTGTAGATGCTGTCAAGTATCTTTTAGACAGTTCAGGAATCCTGAGGCAGTGTCTGGGCAAATTTCTTTGTAGTCCAAGGCAAGCCTTAGTGGGGGCCAGAGCAGAAGGACAGCAGGGTACAAAGCCAGACATGCTTCCTCCCACCAGATGTGCACAGGAAAGATGAGATTAGCCTGGCAGTACAACCAGCAGCACCTGAGTTTCTGTTAGGGTTGCTGGAGGGCACAGGAACTGTGCCTGGACACAGTGGTTCTTCCCATCTGCTGTCTGCAGGCTGCTGTGAAAGGCCCCCAAGGGAAGAATTGCAAGTTCTACATTTGCTCTTGCTCTTTTGGCCTTGGCACCAACACAGGGACTGTATTTGGCATGAAAACTGCTTTTCTACACTGCAGCTTGTCACATAAATGGTGTCTTAGGTCTAGAATGGATTAAATAGGACTGCACTTCAGCCTCTGTATATTGTGTTTCTAGATAACTATTTGTTGATCCTTATGGGAATTGCTTTCCATTTTTAGCACCTATATAAAAATCCACACTATATATAAATATGTAGCCTTTATAAAGACTTGAAGCTTCTTCCCACAATGCTGACACATTTACAGAAGTGGGAGGGGTACAAGGACCAAACCAAAATCCAACATTCAGCATCCAGAAATCTGCCTTTTGGCACAAAGTGTAGCCATTTTCACACAGGTCAATTTTCTACTCTGCCAATATGCTTTTGTAGACTTTGTGGAGGTCCAGAATGACCTGACAGTCTAGATAACTGCCTCATGAGTAGAAGTAATGGGAAGGCAGATGCCACCCATGACAGAAGTGTCAATAGAGAAGAATTTGTATTGCTCACTCTGAACTTAATGTTAACAGAAAAATTATGGCTTAATTTCATCCAGTAGTGTTGAGAGCAAACCTTGTCTTGGGTGGGGGGAGGTTTTCCACTGCTGTTCCTGGGAGGTCTGTGCCAGTCCTTTTTTCTTGTCTCCCCTGCAGGAAGGGATGGCTGCTTACAAGCTGGCCAGGGGAGCCAAAGCATGATGGGCTCTGAACTCAGCATTCATTTTTGCATTGTAGAAGTGCCTGGGAGCTCTCCGGGACCTGTGCAGTAGGAGTAGGCAATGCAAAAGCCATGTGTGTCCTACATAGTTTAGTCTCAGGGTAAGAGAGGGCCAACAAATACAAGACCATTCTCAGGCCAGCAGAGAAAAGTGAGGGGTCACACTGTCCAGCAGTGCCAGTGCAGCCTCTGTTAGTGATCATCCATCACCACATGGACTCGGTGCTGACACTGGAGAAGGGATGACTTTCACTTCTACTGTTTCTCCAGGTCTGTCTCCACATGGCTGAAGACAGCTCTTTCATAGCTATACCTCTCCAGAAAAAGTATCACTGCAAACAGGGACTTGCACTTGGTCAGCCTTCTGGAAATCATTGCCTGTGTTCTCATTTGTAAAAGGAGGGAGCTAGAACTTTGTATAAGTCCTAAACTTGCTTTTTAGTTTTTGCATAGTTATGTAAAATACAAATATCCTGAGATAAAAATGAGTGCTTTGGTCTAATCAGTTTCCATAAATATTTTATTGGTGTAATTACCTGCTACTTTAAATTATTTTCTTGCTTGGCTTGTGCCTGATAAAAATACAACATCTAATTCATTTCAAGTGTCAGTTTGAAATTAGTGTATGGATGTATTTGTAAAACCTACTAGAAGAAAGAAGCAAAAAATAGTCATATAGGGAGCAAACATCCAATTGTTTTCAGCAATGTGAGATGATAGCAAAAAATTTCCTTCCAAATTTGTGAAAATCTCAGCAGTTCACTTGATTAAAAAGGTATTCTGAAATGTAGGTTATAGGAACATATATAAAGAGAACAAATCTGATCTGAATACCTTTTCTTTTTTTCCCTTTCTTGTTTTAAAGATTTGTGCTAGAGAGCCGATATGTAATACTGCAGCAGGTCTGAAAAAATCTCTCTTAAACTCTTGTAAAAATTACTGTGATCCTTTGGGATTGAGGGATTTATTTTCTTTCCCATTCTGTTTTTGCATTTTCCCCCCAATCGCTAATTTTCTTTGTATTTTTTTCCAGTAAACGATAGAACATGCCATAAAGTCACGTTTTTTTCTTAATGATTTTAATGACATAAACTACATCAGATGGATTTCTTCAGAGTGTTTTGCTTCTGTCTGGAGAACTGAACTGCAGCATCTATACGAGTTCTTCATCCTTTGCCCAATTTTTTTTTGAGGTCTTTTTCCCTTTAATTAGACTATCTTTTTTGTTCTTACATCCACACCAAAAAAACCAGCTGATGTCAGCAGGCTCAGATCACCATGGAGATCTTCCTAAAGTAAAACCTGCTATTAGTTACTATTGGCCAGTAACAAAGCATTATGGATCAACAAAAGCCAGCTCCCCAAAATCCCAAATCCTCTTTAGGTATTTCATACCTCAGAGGAAGAAGCTGCAAGTTCATGGCCTGATCCCTGATAAATCCCAGCCCTGCAGCTCCCTCTGGAATTGCATGGGTGTTTTTTCCCAGGACGCCCATGTCTGCACTCTGGGAATAAGTAAGCCATTGCAGAGGATGAAGCAATGTATCATGCATGAGCACATTGCTGATTAAACTTGCATGAAAACAAGAGATTGCTATGTCGTAGAGGTAGCAAAGAGAGTCTGAGTCTATTAACCTTGAATTTCACCAGGGTGATCTGGGCACTAGAAGCAAATCCTGCCATGTGATGAGAGAATAATTGACGCCAAAAATGCATATATTTGGGTCTGAATGGAGGCAGCTGCAAGGAGAGGTGCTTTGCTTACACTGAGCAGGGTTGCTTTGTACTTGAAGGCTCCCTAACTCCGGTACCCAGTGGGTGGCAGTGTACAAGCTTTGCATCATTCGATGTGCTTTTTTTTACATTCTCCAGCTAGTTTCCATGGTGATGACTGCAGCTTGACGCCAAAAATGCATATATTTGGGTCTGAATGGAGGCAGCTGCAAGGAGAGGTGCTTTGCTTACACTGAGCAGGGTTGCTTTGTACTTGAAGGCTCCCTAACTCCGGTACCCAGTGGGTGGCAGTGTACAAGCTTTGCATCATTCGATGTGCTTTTTTTTACATTCTCCAGCTAGTTTCCATGGTGATGACTGCAGCTTTGTGTGCAAAAG
>NW_008657800.1:0-26259 GCF_000695815.1 Acanthisitta chloris | reverse complement strand
AAGAGAAATAAGAGGGCGATATTGCATTAAAGTAGGACTTGAGTAACCCATAGAAGTCACAGTGGTCACAGCAAAGAGCAAGTTCTGCCAATAAGGCAGTTGTAGGCACAGAAATCACGGATGCCTGAAAAGCAACTCCCATCAAGCTGTTCTGATGGGGTGGTCTAAAGGCAGCAATAAACCTGAAAGATTTACAGGGGAAAAAACAAGGCAAATGTCATGTATTTATATCAACCGAACTAGACTCACTGCTGGAGTTTTTAGAGGACTTTTGCATTATATGAGTAAAGTTGTGATGAAAATATTACACAGTAAAATTGAACATGGATTCTCCTGACAGTAGTTTAAAGTGATACACCTAGATAATATTGTGGATTTAAATGCCAGGTCAGAGAAGCACTGAATTTTTTATGAACTCATTCAAGTTTTGTATTGAATCAATTTTACTTTCTGGGATGAGAAATAGTTGTCAGGTTTGAAATTTGTTAAAACTATCTACAATTCTCTTTTGCACACATTGTGCTTCCTCTGCAGCAGTAACCTCCAAATTACACAGCAGAGGTCTTGGAATTCAGGCACTGCAGTAATTGTCAATACTGTTGACTTTGCACCATAATCGTTTGTGACTGCTATGAGACGTGGCTGAATTTAATGCCCACAATCTACAGCTTATCAGCATAGATTGATCCAGGTCTGTTTTGTGTAAAAGCTGCTGATCAAGGAATGCTACAGGTCTGTTTCTCAGACCTGCCTCTTCCTCACTGCTTCAATTCAATCAACTTGTCCCACTTAGCTTGAGCAGAGTCTGTCAGATGGAGGGGACTCTGCCAGCTCTTGAGAGGGGGCAGAAGCTAAAGTCCTAACATACCCTGCACCATCTGGAGCTCTGAAACCACACTGCTTGCCTCAAATTTCACTGTGTATCAAAGTTTTTGTTGGTTTGCTTGGTTTTGTTAAGAAAAAAAAAGATGTTCAGAGGGATGCTTTACTGGTGCAGCGTGTGGGAGAGTGCATATGGATCATGCTGGTCTTTATCCAAACTTCCCTAGCCTTCTAGGAAAACTGTATCCCCAATTCATCACTGGTGATGTCCTACCTTTCCCCAGTTTCTCTGTCTCCCTCCATCATTTTTCATCACCTTTGCCATCAGAGTCCTTGATCAGACACCAGCACAAGTCTTCCTGCATGCAATCTGATCCTGCCTCACTGAGGATCTCACCAGTCCCTGAAGCAATTCTTCTCTGATATTGCTCCTGCCTTCCACAGCAGTTTTAAAACTAGTCTAGTTCCTCCAAATCGTGCTCACTGTGCAACCTCAGGTGATACAACAGGAAGGTTTGAGCTTGCCTCACTTCTGTGCAGGCTGGATTTAAAGCTTTATGTCTCACGTCGATTATTGGGTTTGGAGGTAGAAATACACGTCGTAGGATTTGGAAAATTGTTGTTGGGAAGACAGTTGCCTCTTTGATTGCTAGAGGGGCAACATGGATGACAAACCCTATTCACAGAAATTGCTGTGTGTGTTAATGCTTCTCAGTGTTCAGTTTTCTAAAGGATCAAACAGGAGGAAAATCAGCCTTTCGGCAGCTCTGGGGTGCCTGAGTATGCACAGGAGGTACACAGGAGTCTCAGGCAGGTTTGAGCAAGAGATGAAAAGAAAGTAGCCAAAGAGATCACTGGGTCTTCTTTTTCTTTTCTGTGGTTGCTTTGCTCTGGCTGTACCTTTCTCTCTTGTTCTCAATGTGCACATTTCTTTAATGAAGGATGATCAGCTGCATTAGTCATATGCTTCCCAGTCCTCAAAGCAGCTCTTCTGTATGGGGGATGTTTGGGCATTGCTGACTATGACTCTGAAACAAGTGATCTTTATATCAAAGGGTAACCAGACAAGATTAAATAGAATTTCCCACTGTGTTTAATACAGAATATCTGAGGATATTTTTCCTCTGTAGAGTTAAGTTACATTTCAGGGAGGTGACTTGGTCAAATTGACTTCATAGGCATGAAACCTTCATTGTCATTGTGGAAAATCAGCTTACTCAGAGGAGTTGTTTTCTGGACTTATACAGGTTCTTGCAAGCTGTTTGAGCGATGCTAAATATATTGCAGCCAAGAAAAGCTGACAAGGATCGTAGCTGCCAAATTTCTAATAGCAACTTTGTAATTTCATTGCATTTTCAGCAACAGAAAGAAGAAAAATACTGTTAACTTGGCAAAATCTGTTTTTCTGTTTCTTGGGGTATGTTAACAAACCTGACTAAAATAACTGAATTTAAGTCAGCAAAAATATAACCTGCTTTCAACAAAAAGTAAAGCTGTGTAGGCCTATCAGTATCTAAAATTGGTGCATGACTTTCCTTGTTGAAATACATCACCCTTCTCCAAACGAATTAGGCAGTCTGAGACTCGAGACTTGAGGATTAGTAGAGGGCTTAATTAAAACATTGTCAATGTTGTCCCTGCAGAATCAAAATCCTGACACTCTGGTTACTGAACTATATTTGAGCCTTAATTTTAAATGACTGCCTTTTACTTTAAAGGGATCATCGCTTAGAAACTTAACCATGGCTTTCTTTTCAGAATTGTTGCCTCATGTCTGTTTGCAGATCAAAATCATTCTCACTTTTTTATTAGTGTTATGATCCCATTTTCAGGTTACTACAATGCATTTAGAGTCTTGCCAAGTTAATGATGTTCGTTCTCATGACTCTCAATCTGCAGGATTAATAGTTGAACAAAGTCTTTCAGATTTGCAGCATTCATCCTCCCCAGAGGTCTCTGTTTCCCAGGAGGCTGAAGACTGATACCAGTTTGGCTCTAGCCTGTCAAATAAGCCTAAGAAATGCATACCAATCTTAAATGCTAAGCTTCAGCAAGAAGTCTTCTTTTTCAGTCTTGGCAAGGAACACTGAAGTCAATAAAAATTTAAAATTAAAAATACCAAAAGAATCCAACAAGTTCAGGCATTTGATAGTAAAGAGAGCTCAGATGTTTAGAGTTATGATCAGGTTTCCAAACTGGGGACAAAAAGTCAGAAGTTTGTTATATTATGGTTGTTTGGCCTATCTTGTTTAGTTTTATGTTTGTGTAACAGAAGATGCCACAGCAATTGGTGTTTGGTGCAGCTTTTGGCACTCTGAGGTAGAGTTCACCTGTCTATAACTAAACCAGGGCTTTGCATGACATGTACATGCTCTGCAAGTGGAGTGCAAGAAAGATTTCTGCAAGACTTTTTGGTAAGTCAAACACATGAAAAAGAGTGTGCATTAAATGGTAGAAAATACTTGATTTTCAAAAGGTTGCAATAAATTACAAATAAGCTTAAGTTTGCATATTTTAAGGTTTAAGGAGAACTTGTCTTAGTTCTTGCTTTTCTTCCTGAATTGAGACTGTACACGTTGCTCTAGCAGGCGGTGAGATCCTGCCTTTTCTAGGAGCTTTAAAATCAATTTTGTTGTTTAACCAACTCAGCTTCCCTGAAATTGTAGAAACTCAATTCTGACACTGCCTTTGACCTTTCCATGTTCTTCATCTGGCACATTAAACAGTTTGTGGCCAGCTCTGTGCTACTAAATGCGTGACATTTGTTAGAGGTTTTGCTGTGGTGAGTAATAGTGGAGGGAGGATATGTTTTGTAGGCCTTTGCAGGTAAAATGCCTTGATTTGTGGGTACCTGCAATTTCAGGAGACTGGATTTGATGTAGGTGGTGGCATTCAGCTTGCTACTTCCCAAATGTTTTTATGGAGATGTGACTATCTTGAGTTGCAGCCTGGTGGTCTGGGATCACAAGTGTTATTTTCTATCAGTTCTGTAATTGCCTGGATATATTCTGTGTCTGCAGTCTGAAATCATGTATTCCCAAAAACCCAATCAAACACATTTGGAATAGCTTTTCTGTTTGTGACTTGTGGTTTGGGCTCTTCTGTGAGCTGTGCCAATGAAGTGATTATCATAGAAAGACTTAAAGAAAATAATGCCATGCTGTATCCTAGGAGTGAGTGGCTGAAACTTGAAAGTTATGCTAAAAAATGCCTTATAAAACTATTCTCAGTTCACCTCTCACTCAAACGTGAGTAAATTAGGTGTAGTGCCACTCAAGTCAGTGGTTCACAAGAGTAAATGATAGAAGTATGTGGTCCACTATTTCAGGAGATGCCAGTTAAAGGGGTTCAAATAATTCCCATAGTCTCAGATTCAGGTCTCTGAATGTCACTTCAAGGTTCTTCCATGTTTTGGGTATAACACATCCCAGCCACTTGCAATTTAAGCAGAACTCCTAGGCACAGACTGTTTAGCCAAAATGACCTATCCCTGACTTTTAGAAAATTCAAAAGGGCAAATCTTCTGTGTTATCTCTAAATGTCAACATTGAATCTACTTGATTTTCTGCAATAAAAGCATATGTGGATGTAAACGAAACACGCATCAGAGCAAGTTTCCCAGTTTGCTGACCAGATTAAAGTCTGCAGGAAATTTCAAACAGCTCTTGGTTAGTAAGGATTTTCTCCACTTGTAGTCTGAGTTTTCCCTTCAGGGAGGCAAAAGGCCATTTTGATGGCTGATTGTTTAAATTATTTACCAAGCATTGGCCTTACTTTTTTTGGGTGGTGTCAGCCTAAAGTCACCCAAACAATGGCAGCAGCACTGAAGACCAGCTGTGCAAAGCAACATCTTAGGTGGCTCTTTTAGTCCCCCAAGCTGCTAACCACAAGTGAAAAAGCACAAACCCATGCCTATGCTGATGTCCTGGCTATGCATGCAAGCGAAAGATTTCCTCATGGCTTTTACATTAACGTGCTCTAAACTGCTAAGTCAGAGCTCTTATTTTCCCCTTGAGCTGGCAGCACAGGCCAGCTCCCTTTAATCCACACATTAAGCACACATTTTAAAGTGTGTTGTTTTTGGAAAGATGTTCAGCAACTTCCCTTTTGAATCCAGACGCTGAGGTCTCTTTCCAGAATTGATGGCCTGTACTCGAGTGAACTGCTCTGTCTCTGGGCTTTGTGAAAGACTAAGTCTGTGAGTTCAGGGATCACCTTTCTAAGTGAGGCCTCGTAAAAGGCAAGGTGAAAGGAAGGGCAGCTTGAAGAGGGGAAAAAAATAGATGAACCTCAAGAGTTTGGTTTGGCAAGAAACAGTGCAAGTTCATTTTGCTTTAAAAGCTTTTACTGGACTCTACCCTGTTTTAATTATACCTTATTTTTATTACTTTTATCGTGTATTAATATATAAAGCATATGGATGTGGCACTCTACAAGTGTGACTTAGCTCCTTGAGCCTTAATTTCTCTCATGCATCCAACCAGTGGTATCAGAGGAATGATGTCCTTGACCTGCTGGATTTATGGTGGTACCCAGCACAGACAGCTCCATACTCATTATGTAGGGTGCAGAATTAACAGAGCAAAATGACTACTTTACTCTCCTGTATACTTAGAGTCAATACAATTATCCAACCAATGCTCACACCTCTTCCTCATGCCTTGTGAAGAGGGGATGTCCTTCTTATGGGCTGGGGGTTGCAGCTGGGTAGAGTGTGTACCAACAACTGTGACAAACTTCATGGTCCCTTGTTGGGTCAAATATGATGTTTTTGGGTCACATCTAGGTGAGAAAGGTGAATTCTGCTGTAAGGACTTCCCTTGGCCATTAGTTGTAGTCCTTCCCCCTGCATTCTGCACTGGTGAGGCCTCACCTTGAATCCTGCATTCAGTTTTGGGCTCCTTGCTACAAGAAAGACATCAAGGTGCTGGAGCATGTCTGGAGAATGACAGTGGGGAAAGGTCTGGAGCACATGTCTGATGAGGAGTGGCTGAGGGAGCTGGAGGTGTTTAGTCTGGAGAAAAGGAGGATCAGAGGAGACTTTATCATTCTCAGCAACTGATCAAAAGAAGCTTGTGGCAAGTTGGGAGTGAGCCTCTTCTCCCAAGTAGCAGGTGATAGGAGAAAGGGAAACAACCTCAAGTTGCACATGGGAAGGTTTAGATTGGATAGTAGGTAAAATTTCCTCACTGAAAGGGTAATCAGGCATTGGAACAGTCTGCCCATGGAAGTGGTGGAATTGCCCTCTCTGAAAGTGTTCAAAAACCACGTGGATGCGGCACTTGGGGACATGGTTTAGTGGTGACCATGGTAGAATTAAGTTAATGGATGGATCTTAGAGGTCTTTTACAACCTAAACAATTCTAGGATTTGATGATTCTATGATTCCAAGGCTACTACACTTGCTGTGTGCTGGCAGTCATCCTTTTTCACTTGTGGCCCATATCAGTATGATTGCAGCAGGATCTACTGCTGTATCTCATTACTATGTTCTGTGGGAACATTTTTCAATGAGGTAGTTTATTTCATTTTACATGTCTTGAAAAAAAAGCCTTGGTTTCTTCAGTATTCCAGTAGACTGAGGAGTTAGTATTCTTCAAAGGCCTTTCCTTTCGGGGTCAGCAGTTGCTAGAAACAAGTTTTATACTGTCTTAGGAATAAACATTTTGGATATTTCCTATAAAAGCCTCCCATATCTGCAGTTTTAAAAAAAAGTCTCTTTTTGTAGGCAAGACAAATGCTAAGACATTTTGCTTGCAGTCTGCTGATGTCTTTTGCAAATATTAAAAGTATTGCTGTTTCCACTTGATTGATCAAGTGAGTTGCAATGAAATTTAGTTTTGCTATGTCATTTAAAATAGTTCAGTAGAGTCAGAATACCTATTACGATGCAGTCTCATCATGATAAAAAAAAGTCTCTTTTTGTAGGCAAGACAAATGCTAAGACATTTTGCTTGCAGTCTGCTGATGTCTTTTGCAAATATTAAAAGTATTGCTGTTTCCACTTGATTGATCAAGTGAGTTGCAATGAAATTTAGTTTTGCTATGTCATTTAAAATAGTTCAGTAGAGTCAGAATACCTATTACGATGCAGTCTCATCATGAATATTTTTGTAGTTCAGTAGAGTCAGAATACCTATTATGATGCAGCCTCATCATGCATATTTTTGTGCTTTTGGATATATGCATAATCTCAGCGACTCATCTGTGGTGCTGAGAAGCTGGTGCTGAACTGTAGACAGTACCTGGAAGCTGCATCTACAGTATCCATAATATGCACCATTTATTTCCTTTCTAACCAGTCATTGTTCAAAGCATAAATACCTTAACTCCATCCAGCACAGGAATGTGAAATCAGAACACTCCTTCCAACCTTTCAGAGTCATTAAAATAAAGAAGGTGTCTAAAGACATACTCAAGACACAAAAAAATGTGTGCAAGAAGACCTGTACATGTATAGCTAACTGCAATTAATAATCCAGGGAACTATAGTTAGAATCACTTTTGATTCTAGAAAGGAGACATTTGGGTTCAAATTAAATGGTTTTTTTCCAAGTCTCACTCATTTCTTGAGTCAGTGCCAAGTGTCTGAATTTAAAATTCAGTGTTATCCTTGTGTTGCAGTGATGTCAGGCTTGGTTTTGTCAAAACCTTGGTTTTATCAGAATCAGGTTCTTGTAATATCTTAGAGTCATGGGAACAAATTGCTGATGGAGTCGGATGTAGTTTATTGTAACTCGTCTTATTTACAAGTGTGTTATACCTTCTGGATATGTTTTAACTTGTGTTAATCCCAGGAACTCATCAGCATTATGCTGGATAACTAAAGATAGGGGCTCTAAAAGAGAAATATTGGAGCATCTAATTTCTAGGGATCAGGTTAGTTTTAAAATTCATTTTTTTGTTCTACAAGTTCAAAACGTCCTGTCATGATTTTGGAGGAGCAAGGGTGGGTACTGTAGCAATACTATCATCCTTTTCCCCTGAACCAGCCAAATTTTCATTCCTAGTAAGAAGACACTATTGAACTCTCCAGAGGAGCCCACCTAAAAGGGCTGGAAGGTGTCAGCAATTAGTGGTGTTTGCTTTCTTCTTCCCTCAACCTTACTTTCTGCATCACCAGCTGGAGGTCCTGGCCAGGCAGGTTTATAATCAACAGAATCTTCTGTGTTTCCAGCTTCTTACAGTGGTGTTTCAGTCTCTTTATTACTATACAGTGACCACTAAATTCTCTTCACCTGCTCAGTCTGGGTTTTTCAGTGGGAGACCTTACAGGGCTAGAGCAGAAGCTGCTGGAAACGATGCAGCTCAGTGCAGTTTTGCTGGGGTGCCTGGAATGGGTTGTGCTGAAACACTGGGGATTTCTTCCTACTCTTGTCTGTTTTGCTGCTGATCTGCTGTCAACAATTAAACTTCCTGTAGGGAGCCACAACCCTTCCTATATTGATTTTTCTAAACAGTTGCTCTGTTTTAGTGCCCTTCAAGGGACTATATGTCTTTTTAATTAAAAATAAAGTAAATATCAAACGAGTGGTGAGGGGTGCAGTGGGCAGAAAACCAACTGTATATTGACTTTCTGTTCTGGAGACAGATTCATAGAACAGCTTACGAGGGACCCCAGGACATGAAAGTGTTTTACCCTTACTGGTTGTCTCATATGGTGACCCCATGGGAACCATACTGGCAAGGCTGGGAAATGCAACTGATCTTTTACTTTAGACTCTGGAAAACGCAAGAAGTTAAATTCACACAATAGGCTTTTTTAAAGGTCTCAAGATGGTCTTCACTGCTACTGTGATTTCATCCCTGAAATCTCCACACTTCCACTGCTGTGCATTTGGCTGTTTGCTCATGGGCCATGGTCTTCCTTCTCACCAGAGCAATGTGTGTAATCCCAGGGAAGGGATTATGTGTTTAGACACTGAGCTATACCAGCATGAGGTATGTTTCTAGGAAAGCTTTGTGGAAGTGTTTAGTAGACCAATACTTTAAATTTCTATTGGTATTGTTATAGATAGTTTTTCATCTTTACTTTAGAGTACATTTATTTACTGGTAGATATTTAAAAATACTGCTGGAATATTGGAGTTTAGATTTATGGCACATTAGGAAGCTGTTGCAAGTTAGAAGTGCATGCATAGATGGCTACCACAGGATGTCTCATACACAATTAATTCACAGCTGTCTTCTAGGTAATTCAGTTGCAGAGCAGTAAGGCCAGTTGAAGCAAGTGAAGCAGGATTCTAACACCACTAAAATGCTAGTTCATGGGTTGATGATAAACTTTTTGTGCAGGTGTGTGAAGCTTCTATTTGCACAAAAACCCTCCAATAATCTCCCACTACAAAAATCCTTGCTGCCATTTGTTCAGAGGCTTGGAGATATGAAGGAGGTAGGGAAGAAGAAGGATTTCTCTGACCCATTCTGCAGGTCTTGTTTTCATAGAATCACAGAACTGACTGGGTTGGAAGAGACCTCAAAGATCATCAATCCAGCCCTACCATGGTCACCAGACCATGGCACTAAGTGCCACATCCAGTCTCATCTTGAAAACCTCCAGGGATGGTGAATCCACCACCTCCCTGGGCAGCACATTCCAATGCCTGAGCACTCTCTCCATAAAAGAATGGTTCATCATGGGCATCAGTGAAATAATAGAATGAAAAGGAAAATAAACCCAACAAATAATCAGTAAAACTCAGTGTGCTCAGGACAGTATAATTATTTCAGATATTGAAGGATGTAGAAATGCAGTGACTTTCTGGGGATCACCCAGGTGACCAGGGCAGAGCTTGGAGCAAAGACCTGTTCTGCAGAGGTCTTCTCTTACTTGCTGCTCACTAGACCACCCTGCAAAAGAAAAGGGAAGAGTGGAACTACATTTTTAATATTTCCATAGTAAGCATTGATTAGAACTGCTCTTACAATTTTATGGCAATAAATCTTATTGGACAGTTTTGTTGTATTGTAGTGGGAGATGAATGGGAAGGAGGGTGCAAACAATCGATTGCTTCATCTGACTGGGCAAGAGGAGACATGAATTTACAGGAAGAAAAGTGAAGCTGTTTGAAGCAACTAAATTTTTTAGAAAATAATCTCGGAATTCTCATGTAAAAAGTACATCTCTGGCCATTTGCTGTAGGAGAGGGTTTACAGCCCCACAGTGTGCTTGCCTGGGTCAGTGTGGTGGGCTGCAGTAACACAGCTGTTCTCTGGACTGGAGATAAATTGCAGAGACAAAGGAAATCTTCATTTCTGTGGTTTAAATAGTGATTTAAAGAACTGTTGTAAAAGTAGATCAATAAAGTAATCTGTTTCAGGTAGAGGTGAACAAAGCCATCCAGGGAAGTACACATCTCTTTCTCAGTGCCCTTAACATCTCGTGGCCTGGGCAGACTGAGCCTGCTTTGTGCTTACTGAGACTGCGTTGTGTTTTCTCTTTGCTGCTCTTTGTTTGGAGACAGTTTCCTTTAAGGCTGATTTACCAGAGCAACAGTGCATTGATGCACACATAAGCCTATTTTATAAGAGTAGAAACTAGAAATCTCAGATTACACCGAAAAGGGGAAAATTTTGCAATTCCTTCTGCTTTTGTCCCCCCAAATTTTGTCGACTAGGAAGTTTTGTAATGGTCTATTTATAAGAATTGCCTTTCTAATTTTGGTTCTGGATCTAATTACTGAATTGAGACAGCATTGTTGTCTGTGCTGTATTCAGTCTCCTACTTCTCCACAACCTTATGGTCCAGTGGATGCCAACACAGAGCTGAAGTGAGTATTAGATTTATTTTTTTTTCTTTCTAAGCTATGCTGCTGGGCTGTCCACAGCCACATGCACACAAATTCTAAGAGGAACGACAAATGGTGGTTAAAAAACATCCCTTACCAGTGGTAAAACACCAAATCACTGTTTTTTCTCTGGTGGCATTTAACACTATCATATACTTTTGCCTTATGAACAGTGGCTTGTCAAGTAGCAGGATTTGTCACAAAATAATGAAGCACAGCCTTCATGGATGAGTTTTTTTGGCAAGAATCTTGGCAGCAGTCTGATAGGGAACTGGCCTTGCTAAAACTCAGCTTATGACAGAATATTCTCTTTGAAGCATAGCTACTCTAGCATTTGGTATTCAGTGGCTCTGGGCACAGTACATCTAAAGGAGTTCATCCAATATTGATGGTCTTCCAGTAAAATCAGGAGGCAAAAAAAATTCCTGTTTCTTGAAGCTCCTATTTTTAACTTCTCTTCTTGTTACCTGATCTTGGTCTGAACAGTCACAAGCATGAAGCTGTAGCAGGGTAAACCAAAGCATTAAAGAGCTGTGCTTTGTCTTGGTAAATGTTAGTTAATGTTTTCTCTCACTTGCAGGCTTATGGAGCAAAGAATGAGGCTGTTTCTGAGAGCATTGCTCTGTGCTGTAAAACAATAGAATGCTATAGTGTCTGAAGGTATATTCAAGGCTGTTTCAGATCAGTCTTGCATTAGAGAACGTTGGCATCAGAAATCATGACTGTGCTGCTGGGTTTGGATGTGGTTTTAAAAGCAGCAGTCCTGCCTCTCATTTGGCTGCAGGGAAAATGGGTTTGGTTTCCTGAACGGACTGAGAATTAATCTCTTCAGTCTATTACTTTTGTACTACTGCTTTGGCATCTCCATACAACAGCAAGCACCAAAATGGGTTTGGTTTCCTGAACGGACTAAGAATTAATCTCTTTGGTCTATTCCTGTTGTACCACTACTTTGGCATCTCCATACAACTGCAAGCACTAAGGCAAGGAAGGACCACAGGAAGGTGCACGGGAAGGGACTGATGCTTCTGGCAGCTGTGCTGTTAGGCAAGGAAGGACCACAGGAAGGTGCATGGGAAGGGACTGATGCCTCTGGCAGCTGTGCTGTCCAGATCAGTTTAGGCTGATTGAGGTTTCCACCCTTAAGCTGTCTTCATGTGTCCACACAGGATGAAAATTTGTGCTTCTTAACCAAGTGAGCCCTTGTAACTGGCTGTGTGAGGCAGAGCCAGGCTGCTGCAAAGGAGACATTGCTTAAACTGAGCTGATTTATTTTGCATTTGTCAAGAGGCTGGAGATGCAATACCTTGCTGAACAGATTTCAACCTGTGTGAGCAAAAGCAGTTCCTAGAGGTGTTGGCAGTGGTGCCAGGATTTGCTGATGCAGAGCAGCTGCCTGGGCACCAGAGGCCTTAACCAGCATTGCTGGCTGGTGTGAAGGTTTGGGTGTATGATCCTAGCCTGAGGAGGTACCCAGACACCACTAACTTTAAAGGTGCATCTCTGAGCTTCTTCATAAGCTTTTTCCTATGAAACGGTGCCAGCTGTGCTGTATGCTATGTATCTACACGTTTATCTTTAAACCCATTAGACAGGATTTTGCATGGTGTCTGTGCAAGCCTCACCCTTTCTTCCACGTACAAACTCCTCTTGGATATCCAAGATAACAGGTTTAAAATGAGGAACCACTGAAGTCATTCTCTGGCATTAGAGATTCATTCAGGGTTCATGGCTGAGGCTAACAACCACAAGGCTGTAATGTTGCAGTGCAAACAAATAATGGAAATAAGGCTTTAGTTTACTTAAAATTCTCATGTGCCATGAAGAGAATGAGTAAATGCGATTTCATTTCTGATATTCTTTATTAGTTTTTTATACTCAGTGTGGTGTAGTAACATTTGTATTTCAATTTATTTTATAGAAAAAGCCTTCTTTCATAATCTCTCAGTCAGCTCATTATGAATAGCAACCTCTGATCACAGAAGGCTATTAATTCTTAATTATCTGCTGGTAATTTACTTGTGCATGAATTTAGCAATCCATTAGGTGGTGATTTATTTTTGAGAGAAATATGTAATGAAAAGTTTTAGGATTTGCTTTCCCTCACCCCCCTCCTTTGGCTTGCAGTGGAATTAGCTGATTGATTAGATTACAGGATTTATCCAAACCACACTCTGTGTGTGAGAGATTGTAGTTAAGTACATTAAGAAAATCTGAAGCAAGACACAGATAAATGAAATAGTGTTTTTGATGGCAGTCTCTGAATTAGGCTAGTGGCTGAGAAAATGGAAGTTAAATTAACAAACAGGGATTTTTTTTTTTCTCTCCCTCTTGATTTATGGATACCTAAAAGTTTTTGAGTGGAAATATAAATCCTGCACAGCAGAGGAGCTCAGTAGCAATGAGCTGGTGTTGTTCTGTACTGTGGGACTGCATGGAGTGTGGCTGAAAACTTTGACCTAGTGCTGTGTTTTGACAGAATAGAGAGGGATGGAAAGCAGGACCTGAACCTCTCACTGCCAGTTCAGCTGGACTGGTGTGAAGCCATGTCCTGCCATCTTTGCTTATGCTGAATGCAAGCAGGGAAAAACTGAACTTGCTTTGCAAATGGTTTTCTCTAGTGTGGCATTTCTCCAAAGCAGTCACCTCTTTCCCCATGCACTCCTGTGTGGCATAACATGATCTCAGTTTCGGAAAAACACTGTAGCTTGCTTTCTCCTATGCCAGGAGCTCAGCATTTACCGCTGAGTGTCAGCTGGCTGACTTGATATTTGTCTGAGATTCGTGACTGTGGCTCAGCAGCTGAGCTGCAGTAGCTGTCCTGGGAGGCAGCGTTTGGTAATTTCATTTGCTGTCACTTGAGGTGGACAGGGTGGGAAGCTAAACCTCGTTACTTCTGTTAACAGTTGTCTTTTCACACCTTGTTCTGTGACTTAAAGGCATAACATCACAGTTTATACTGAAGGTACTGGAATATATTGGGACTTACTGCTTTTTCTGGTGGTTTCCAATGCACCAAATCAGTCCTGTTTGCTGAGCTGTTCAGATTAGAAGCTAATTAGTCATTAAAAGAGTTAGTTTCTGTGTTAGCTCGAGTTAGCTTTAGTGGGCTGTCTGAAAACTGACTGCTGTAATGTGATTTTTGTAAAGTGTGTGGGCTCTGTTTGGCTGCTGTTCTTGACAGCACAGAGCTGAGCACAGGGGCTGCTTTTCTTGCTGAATGCCCTGTCCTCGCGTGCTACTTTGCTACTTTTAGCTCTACTTGAAGCAGTGACAGAGTCTATGGCACATTTGTCACGTCAAAGATTTTGTTAGTAATTGGCCCCGAGTCTGACAAGATAAATTGCTCGGAGGAAGAAGAAGATGTCTTTAAATAAGTATTGTTCATAGTCTTCTGCTGTGTTGGACTAGATCCCTAAGCAGAGCACAGAGTGTAGCATCTCCTCACTGATGGCTGAAAATGGCTAAAGATGCTGTTTATGCCCCACTTAGGGTGTACCCAGGGGTCTGCAGCTCAGCCTAGTTAGTTGGTTGGTACACAACAGGGAATGTAGGACACCTTCCCAGTGACTGCTGTCCTTCATGCCACAGCTGGCAGGGCCATGCCCTGGCCAGGCTTGAGCAGATCATCCCTCTGCATTGCTGTGACCCTCCACAACCCCCATGGGCAGCAGGGCATAAATGATTTCTCCAATGATATCTGAGTGAGAAAGAGGCAGAAACTGAGACCTGAAGAAGTGCAGGAAAGATCCATTATCTCTTGAGTAATCTAAGAGGGGTCTCTGCTGTTTTAACAGCATTTCTGAGAGTGGAGCAATAGAGGTGCTGTGAGCCTGAGGCAGTGCTGCTGGCCTGTACCTCTTCACGTGTGCTTGGTTGTCTTGCACCAGCAGTGAGGAAAGCACCAGCATGAGACTGGCGAGGGAGGGGAATGCTGGCAGAGGTTTTTTGGACCATTGCCTGTGGTTTGGTTTTGCTCCCACCAGCACTGCCAGAAATGTTAGCCAGCCCCACTGGTGGCAGCTGCATGCCCCTCAGAGAAGAGTTTCCAGGTGTCTGGCCAGAAAGACAGAGTTGAGATGCAGAAATTACATTTTCACACAAGCTCTGTCGATTCTTCATCAGATTTTGGACTTTGTCTTAATTGTGTTTAGCCTGTAAATGAACTGATGTCGTTTGGACAATTTGTATCCTCTCTTCTCACACCTAGCTGTGGTGGCAGGACACGATGGGCTGTGTCCACTCTTGGCTTCACTGTCAGTGGCTGTGGGTGAGGAGCAGTAGGAGAGGACAGCCAGGAGCAGTGTCCAGAGGTGCTGGCACGGTGCTCAGCCCAGCCTGGCAGGAGCTGGGCATGGGAAATGCAGCTGGCTTGTTTCTCCCTCCATGGAGAGGCTGTTTATCAAGATAAATAATGGCATGCTAGTTGGGGAGAGGGCACTTAATCAGCTATTTCTCCTTAGTTACAGATGTCTTTTCTTCAAAGCCATGTACTCAGCAAAGCACACAGCCAGCGTAGCTGAAATAGCCCCAGAACAGCCATCCCAATTGATCACAGGGCTCCCAAACAAAGCATCATTTGTTTCCAGAGTCTGAGGAAGGTATTCAGTGAAAACCTGATGGCAGTACATTAAAAATTGCAGTTTGTCTTTCAAGCATGCCTAGGATTGCACAACATTAGCCCTGAATGCAATCCATAAGCATAGAACAGTAACGATTCTGTCTCAGCCATGGTTTTCTGGTGGTTGGTAAAGGCAGGGCTCCCAAACAAAGCATCATTTGTTTCCAGAGTCTGAGGAAGGTATTCAGTGAAAACCTGATGGCAGTACATTAAAAATTGCAGTTTGTCTTTCAAGCATGCCTAGGATTGCACAACATTAGCCCTGAATGCAATCCATAAGCATAGAACAGTAACGATTCTGTCTCAGCCATGGTTTTCTGGTGGTTGGTAAAGGCAAATAGCCTAATGCAATCCATAAGCATAGAACAGTAATGATTCTGTCTCACCCATGGTTTTCTGGTGGTTGGTAAAGGTAAATAGCCTATCTTATTTTGACAAAGAGGAGGACCTTGACTGTGCATCAGAACTCTTAATAAAATCATGTATCTTAATAAAACTCATAATAAAATCATTGAAAATATCTGGCAATCTAGTCCTCTCTCAGGACTCTATGAAATGTAACCTCACTATTGCTCTGCATCTTATGATGAGCATAAGATGAAAGAGGTGAAGGGGATTTTAATGGGGCTTAATTTTGATTTGATTTGTAGAGAATTTCTGCAAACATCTTAAGTTGGGAGCGCTTTAAAAAACATTTAGAAATGGTCCTTAGAGAATTTCAGCGGGAGCTCCTAGCATGATAATCCTGATTTTAAGTCAAATATTGTCCTCTCTATGTCCAGCACTCTTTGGCTGTACATTTTCCAAGGGAACTAACTTAAAACCTTAGGGATGATGCTTGACTCTGCTGTTTGCAAATAAATGAAGAGAGTTTTTTCAGATGAGGAAAAAACCTAAAATTTAGCCTGAACTACTTTGCATACATTGGCCTTTTGAGTTAACAAATTCAAGTTGGGAAAAGATCAAATTTCATTAACAAAGGCATAACTATAATCTGAGTTTGAAAAGTTCCAGTGCAACACCCTAACTTGCAGTTTAAGGTCTGAAATGTACAGCAGCTACCCTGCTTTTATAGGCAAATTCATTTCTATTCCAGAGTCAGACTCAGGGTGATATACAGTCTGGTTTTGAAGGTGCTTAGCACAGGCCTAAGCAAAGTCTCTAAGCTGGCAATGAGCACTGCTGAGCCCTAGAGCTCTGCAAAGCAATAAAGGAGAGGGGTATAAAGTGTATTTTCTTCCTCAGAAACAGAAATAAATGGTGGAATGAAATATTTCTGTTGATTAATATTTCACTTTGAAATGGATTAGGAAGAAACTGTGAATTATGTATTTTGATTCAATCCACTGCTGCTTAAAATATAATCTTGGTACAGTTTGCAGTTAGCAGTGTGCATTTGAATTTTGTCTTTTTGGTTTTCCGGAACCCAAATTTAATTGTATAAGTACATGTGAATTGTATGTCCTGGTGTGCACCCATTAATGTTTAACCATCTTTGTAGCTTATTTCTATATTTGATGTCACTTAAATTTCTCAGGCTGCTTTAAATTTTCAGTGAGGTACCACACTCACCTCCAACTACACAACCAAAGCTTCAATGTCAGCCAGGCAAAATCAGCAGCATTCATGACCTTGGAGTTTGCAAGTGAAGTTTGTGTGTTGAAAGCATCTGTAGGGGTGACAGGGCAGAGCCCTCAAGCAAATAGACCTTCATTTTAGGCAGGGGTGCCTCAGCAGTGAGTGGATCTGCCTTGGAGAGCTCACCAGCTCAGACAGGCAGGATCTGGGGGAAATAGTATTATCTCCATTTTACTAAAGCTGAAGGAGATTAACTGTATATGAGGAGTCTGAGGCAGAGCTGACTATCAAATCTAGATGTCCTGGTTCATTTATCCAGCTCCTCTAGCAAAAAATATCCTCTGGTAAGGCAAAACACTAGAGTAGTTCATCCCACTGGCAACAAGATAGCCTATCTCTTTGGAAGAACTGTGTATTAAAGACAATTTAAAATTTTTCAGGTTTAAAATAAACTTAAATGAACCACTAAAGTTCCTTGGCTTAGAAAGTTACTGCCAGAGACCTTGTGTTCAATCACTGTCAGCAGAAAATGGATGGAAGTTGTAACGTGCAATTTAGTGGCAGGTGTAATCACTAGTGCCAAAATCCTTCTTGGAAGCATTTAAATCTTACAAATCTTTTCATTTTACATTAGTATCACTTGCTTTCCCAAATTCCTAGGGTGTGCAGATGCAAAATCAGCCATCGTTTGGTCTGTCTTATTCAAAGGCTTTGTGTATTTTATTTAATGTATAATTAATTTAATTGATTTTTCACTAGACAAAATATGAACAGTTGGCAGCAGAAGCAACCCACAGAAACACCTATTTGCCCCATCTGCAACCTTACTGGAGTAAACATGGAAATGGATGTGTTTCTGGTTGATTACAACTCCTACAATTCGCTGCTGAATGCAAACACTCATTAAAAGAAAGTTGTCCATAAGCTAAACAGCAGATGAGAAACTAAGCAAGACTGAGGTGAAAGGGCAGAGCAAACACTATGTCAAATGAAGATGGGCAGTTTCTTTGTGAGTGGAACCCATTACTCAGAGTGGAGATCTGGTGATTCATAAATCTTGACAAATTGTGCTTATGGTTCCAATGTAATTAGAAGCTTCTAAATTGAAAAGAGCTGGTACCTAAATGCTGAGGAACATCTTGAGTGTTCAAGCTGAGGAAACTTCAGACAGTTGGAATTGTGTTTTCGGTTAAAAAAAGAAATAGTAAGTAATTGGTTTTAATAAGGATCATAAGAAAAAGGACAAACATTGAGATCTGAAGAGAAGGCTATAAAATTCATCTGATTTTACTTAGTTTCTAATTTTGCAGTTCAAAATTTTCCAGTCTGTTTCCAGAGCCTCTTTTTTTAGTAATCCAATTTTCAAACATGTTGAACATCCTGCAGCTCCTATTGGCTTTGCTGAGAGCCACAGCTCTGAAAAGTGAGATGTTTTGTTAGAGGCAGAAGAGATCTAAACAGGAGAGAACAGAGACTGCAGTGATCTGCTAAGAAAGGCTGTGGAGTATAAGAATTGTACTTTCTTGGTGAGAGGCAGGTAAGAGCAGTTGGATTTGAGCAAAGAACACTGAGATTTTGCTGTGTAAAACCAAAAAGCCCTTTGAAAGTGCTGGTACCACATGTGACAACCTCAAACTTTAGTCCTGTAAAGGGCCAGGAAGGGGGTTGGGGTTTGAAATCTGTGAGCTGCAGAAGATTCACTTGTAAAAGCAGAAGTACTTTTCACTTCATACTTTGGCACATAATATCCTCCTTGCTGGCACTAATGATGTGGAGACATTTTTCTATCAAATGGTTTCTGACAGTTCAATTGCCAAAAATACTCAAGTGGCAGAATGCAACTGCAATTACTAACAGTGTGCTTGCCCCAGAGTCTGTAAATTCTCTCATGAAAGCCTAAAAAGCCCATTCACATTGTCTAGAAATAGCAGCAATAACCATGGTAATAAGTTCTTCTCTTTGTTGCTGTGGTTCAATTCTTTTCATGGGTAGGCTGCAAAAAAGCCATTTGATTTTTCTCTAGCTGCCTCTATTGTAAGGAGACGTTTCTGTTCTCCAGCAACAACAGAGCTACTGAAAGCTCTGCAGCTGCTTAGTTTCCAGGTTTGGAAATTTAGCTGAGGGGAAGAAATTTAGATCCTGTTTCAGGAGAGGTTAAACCTAAGCTTGTGTTTGGGCTGAGATTTGGAGATGGGTCCTGAAGGAGGTACTAAGTGGGGAGGCACACTGTCCTGTGGCCAAGAGGACAGGATCTTTGCTAGGGATTCAGGTTCTTCCAAAGCCACCAAGTGGCTTAGTGTACATCACATCACTTTACGACTGCTTATCAATCTAAAGATGACTTTTCCATCCTTGAGGTGTTTGTCTGTCTACATACATGCTGTCTGTCTGTGTTGTTCATGCATGCTCAGAGGTATTCCTTCATTATTCTGTTGAGCTGTAGCACAGTCCATACAGAGAACGTGGGATTTGGAGATTCTTTCCATCTAGAGTTGTTTCACTTGCTTGAATGTGGCCAAATATACTGTGATCCTGCAAAAATTGCTGCTGGGCCAATTTCTTCAGGGAGTGCTACTGACAATAATAAGGTCTATTAAGATGTAAGATATGTCCATAAAGTGTATAATGAAGGACTGGGCTACAGGAGGAGAATAAGAAGCAGTTAGATCAGGCAGCTTGTCTGTGCCAAGTTGCTCTCATATGTGAGGGTTTGCAGCATTATGGCTCTAAATCTAGTACTTAGAGGCTGCTATTGAGTCACATGGACAGTCAGCTTTGATGCCTGTTCGAAGCAAGAAGCATGAATATAGACTTACTCTCCCTGTTATTAAAGATTATTTTATCCTATAAGATTGTTGTCATGGTATGATGCTTGAACAATTTACAAATGTAGCTTCAGAATATAAATGCCTTTGCTTCTGCAAGCTCTCCGAATCAGAAGCATTGAAGTTTTCAGCAGCTATTTATCACAGCACTTGGAATGATACAAGCTTTTGTTTATTTAGCTTGAATTTCTAGGCCATTCCAAGAGATAAATACTGGAAATGGCTGTCATTGAACAAACTGAGTTTATTTTAAAAAAACTCATTAACTTTCACAGTTGTCAAGTGTCTCAAGAACTTTCCTGCGGGAGAAGAAAAAAACGGGGAGGAAACCCCACAAAAAATGTTTACTTTGCATTTAATATTGTATTAGAGGTTACCTCTGTCCTAGCAACTGTGCCTGTGGAAGATCTGGGCACTGAGGCCAGCTGGTACAGAATGACCCACATCCATACCATTAAAAGTCTCTTAACCTACAAAACATTCCCATAGGACTGGAAATGGTGCCAACATCAAACTGTGCTTGGGATTGCATGGAAAAATTATAGTTGGCTCGGGCCAAAATTGTGCCAGGGACTCTTCTAACAGCTTAATAGTATAGATAGTCATGGCCCAGGGCACAGGAACTTCCCTGAGCACTGCTGTGCTCTAAGTTTGGGCACAGCTGGAGTCAAAGGTACAGCTGCTAAATCAACTTTCCAGTGCTTTTCAGGCAGTGTATAAGTAGGGTTGCTTTGTTGCAGAGGGTGTCCCAGAATGACAGAGCATTCAGCTTTGGCTGAAAGGAAGATTTCATGTCACACTTTGAAGACTATTAGTGTTGGGTTTTTTAATATGTAACTTTAAAATTTAGCAGCAGCAGAGTCAGATGTGATTATCCTCTAACATTAAGCTCTAGTTCTTCACAACAAAGAAAATCACTAAATTGACAAAGAGAAATTTCTGTACGTCTTGAGTTTATTTGGTAAACAGATATTACCCATAGATCACTAGGCAACAACAATGTTCTTTGTCAGTTAAACTACAGCTAAATGTTGTGTGATGTCTGGTCTTATTTTCTCCTTCACACACTTCACCTTTTCTACTCAACCAGTAATTAGACTCCAGCTTTGGTTCTTTTCACATGAGACCATCTGGGTGGGGAGACCAAGGACAGGTTTGGAAACTTTTTAAGGCAAAACGTCCGTGTAGTTATTAGAAGTGTTTCTGCACTTGCTATGTAAATGACTTAACATTTCATGAATGCAAAGTAAATCAGTTCTCTCATGTTGCTTGGGTTTAATCATTTTTTTGAGTCTTGGTTAGCATATTTCATAGCCAAAGCCTGAATTTTTTATTCTGCATTTGTCAATGATGCAACAATCACCTCGTTATGTAGGATGAAGAATTATGTGTGTGGAATTTGGGCTGAGCTATAAGCTTCTAGGAGAGCAAGAAGCTATTAAGACATCCTGAGACTGTACATAATACAATGTCCTATATTGGGCTCTCTGACAGAGCTGTGTTAATTTATCTCTGTTCTAGCAGATGACAGCTCTACTCTTCCCATCCTGGGCTTCTCCAGAGCAGTGGAATATTATTTATTTTTCAAGTATATCAAGTAATAGTTTTATCTAAGTCTTCCTAGCCAGTGTCTCACAGACTTTGCTGTTGCAGTTTAATCTAATTTGAATTGACAAATGGTACCAAATATCAAAAAGTGTGTGTCTCATAGCAAAACCTAGGGGTGAAGCACAGTGAAAACAATTTTAGAATGAGTCATATCTTAGTTAGTCCAAAGACTTGGATGTGACTCTAATCTTGGTTTTCCAGGAACTTGGTTTCTTTGCCTTTTTTCAGGCTGCAGAAGAGCAAATCTTTCAGAAGCAGATCTTCTGGATAAAGCATCTGTCACGTTAAAGCCTTTGCTTTTTCTGGGGTGTGCTATAATTTGCTTCTTTTACAAATTTTCATCATGTGATGGCTACATCATGAAAATTCTGGATGTGAGATCCAGAAAAGACACTGTTAAACAAAACACTGCTGATAAATTTAGCTTGGAAGGTCATCCTATTTATTCACAGCCCATGATTCTTTTGTGAAATGAACATGCAAACAAAACTAATTATTAAACGCAGACCGAAGGTTCCTGATGGGTTAAGGTGAAATCTTTACTGGGGAGGGGAAAAGTAACTTTCCATTGCTGACGAAGAATACCAGTGTGCTCCTCAGCATCTTTATTTTACCCAATCTGCAGTTCAAAAAGTTGTATTCAGAAGGCAGAATTTGTAGAATTAGTATATTTGAGTTCCTCATTCCAAGTGGCTTTAGTGGTATTGAAGTCAGCTTCACAGTAAGTTTATATGTGTTAAAATGAAAATTAAAAGATTTTTAGATAATGACTCTAATGAAAAAAGTATTGCCAAGAAGCTATCAAAGAGATCAAATGTACTTAGAAGTGCCATGAAAAGAATATTAAATAGAGTAGCAGTGCATGTGCAATGGCAGCCTAGATTCAAATTGTGATGCTTTTGCTAGTGTGAATGGATGCCATTTTAGCAAAACTTTTATACTCTAACCTGCTTATTCAGAAAATGCAAAGTATTTTTTACCTTTTGGAAAAGGTGAAAAAGGTTTTGGAAAAACAGTGGTTCTTCTCTTGCAACTGGTAGTGAATTAGAATGACAACCAAAGCATTCCCAGCCGTGCTTCAGTAGGACAAAGCCCCTTGCCTACAATAAAGTCAAAGAAATGTGGGAAAAGGAGCATTTGCACTCCAGAAGTTGACAGTTTGCATTACAGAAAAAAATTGATGCACGTTTTATTGAAGCTTGTTACAAGTAAAAAAGTCCTTGAGGCAGTTGAGCTGTGAATCAATATCTTCAAAGAGTTTGGATCTGTCTTGGCCTGTTGTTTACTTTGAGAACTGGCCGAATTTGTTCTAGCAAAGGAGAGGGGATGTATGGCTCTGCCTTAAAAATGCCATATATTTCTGTTCAGATAACATGGAGAAATGCAATCCATTGGGTTTGCAGCAGTATAGCAATGTCAGTGTATTAAATACAACTTCTTGACAACTGTTATAAGTGTTTGGGTGACCAAAGCAGTCAGCTAAACCACCTAGAACTTCTCATCTGTGTGGCAAGAAAGATAAATGGGCAGAAATACTGACTTTGCAGTAGCAGTGAATGTCTCTGGCTGTATTTTCTGGATGGTGCCATCATCCCCTCTCATTGCAGAGGCAGGTGGAGAGTGATGCCTCCCCAGTCATGTGGGGGAAAAATATGACAATTTTGGTGCCTATTTTGGGAGTATTTTAGTATGTTCTACTTAGATAAATTTCCTAGCTTTTTACTTTACCACTTCTTTTCTTTAGTTACCTATCTGGGTATCCTTACCAGACTGGGTGTGCCTGGTGCCTCTCTGAACATTTTCCCAGTTAGCTGCAGACTCAACCTGGTGTGATGGGGTTGGATTCCCAACCCAGGGAGACAGCACTGTTTGGCCTCAAGACCCCTGGGTTCATATGGCTTTCAGTCATGTGAAATCCTAAACTGACAGTTACTTTCAAGCTCATGCCATAGCACCAATTCCCTGCTGCTCCACACCGAGTGGTTTTACAGCTGCCCTTTGTATTCAGTTTCTTCCAAATGAGCTTCATTTGTTGACAGATTTTGAGATTTTCATGGTTGCCCTGTGCATTTCAGTGCTCAGTTCTAGTCTTTGGTCTTGAAATAATTTATAGTGTAATGAATCATTGCAGTGCTGTGTGATAAAACCACATCGAGAGGATGGAATCCAAATGGAAGAATGTGTTCACAAAATGTTTTAGAACTGATCTGTGCCCCAAAGTGTTCCTGAGTGCTCTCTATGACCACTGCTGGCCCTTCTGCTCTCTGTAATGGCTTTTCCAAGGCCAAGAGTGGTAAGAGCCCTTGGGTCAGGCAATGGAGTGGCCTCCAGTGGGCTGTTTTCTCCTCCTGTTCTGTCTGCATGCATTCCACGTGCCCTTCTGAATCAAATTTTTTCATAGATGATGTGTGTTTCCCTGCCCTCCACATAAGAATACATTGCAATAATGTCCACAATGTATATTACAGATATGACAACCTAACAGCTTATAACCACAGTATATGGCCAGAATTGCATGCATATATGCTAAAAAAATGGGAGCTTAACATAGTGATGTTGTGGGTGTTTTTGATCAATGACATAGCAGATGTGACTTGAATCCTGTAATTTTGGGAAAAAAAGTTTCCAACTCATGTTAGTAATTTTTGGCATCATTTTATTAGTGGCATTTTTACTGCAGCTAATAAGGAACTCAAGATGTTCTCAGATCTTGAATAAGTTACAGTGGAGAAGATATAAGGTTTTTAGCCTTTTTAACCACCTTCTTGACTGTCAAGGCTGGAACACATTCCCCTTTTATGCCTCAGCCAGTGTGTATGGTCTGCTGTTTTATGTTGCTACAGCAGACTTTTTTCTTTCTCTTCATTGTTTTATTAGATGGTTCTATTTTGAATTGCCTTTAATTTCAGAGATGCTACTCAGCACGAAAGCTATAATCCTCGAATCGTGTTCTCTTCATAGCAAAACTGATGGGAAATAATTTTGTTCTGCACTTTACATATGGTAATAACAGTAACTCTTGACATTTGCTCTTCTTTGTGGTTACTTTAGGTTCTGTAGAGCAAAGCAAACAGGCTATGGGGTCTGGTACTTGCCTCTAATGGAACCATTAAACTGCTTGTGCACAGTCACATGAGATGCAGGGCAATGGTTATCTGTCTGATTATACTTTGGAGAAGTTAAGAGCAGATACAAATCTGTCCTCAAAGTAAGTTTCTGTCCTTAAGAAGATAGTGCATGTAGCTTGCATATCTCTGTATATTTGTATTGTGGATATTGCTACTGATGTCATATGAGGCTCAGGGTGTTTGGTCTTGTAGGAATGGTGTTGGAAGATGGGTGGTAGTTCATTGAACTTCTCATCTGAGCAGATAGGAGGGTTTGGTAAAGAAAAGAAAGGCACAGTAAGTTGAAAAGTGGGATAACTTAACTTGGGGTATTTGAAAAATATCCAGGCTCTTAGACAAAAAAAAAGGGGAGGAGAGGGGAGGAGAGAGAAAAGGAGTGTATGTGTGGAATAGCTAGGAAAAAAGTGTTCTTTCCATGTAAAGATTGTCCTCATCATCATGTACTTACACCTCTCTCACACCTGCCATTTACTTCTGTGCTCACTGGGTACTTAAACAGCAAGAACTATTTCTTTTCTGAGTTGTGGGCCATTATATCATGCATTAGCAAGAGGAACATGACATTTGAAACATACCAGTGCAAGGACACTCTGTGGGTCCCCGAAGGGTCCATAAGAATATCAATCATTCCCTTGGCAGTCTGGAGCTTTGTAAAAAGCAGCAGGCTGAAGGGCACACTCCAAGCCCTGATGGACCTCACTGCAGAGAAAGAGTTTATCCATTAATGTTTCTTGCCACTCTGCTCTGTCTAAACTGAATCAGAGAAACCTTGTCTTCCTAAAGCCCCATCCATTCAGTTTTATCTTTCTGAAATATTTTCTCAATGAAATTATGGAAGTGATGACAAGTCATGCTGTTTTCATCTTTTCTCTTTTCAGTTCCCCCTCAACGCTGTGACACATACCATATTTGAAGCCTTAACTGCAAAAATGTTTCTTGTGATATTTAATTGAGAATCCATTATGAAGTCAGGAACTTGCTTAATATTGAGCCTCCTGCTTTGGTTAGGTGAAGGACTTGGAAGAGGAAGGCACTGGGTAGGATTTTCCTTTTCAGGGCACATAATCCTCAGAATGGCATTTAATAGGAACTGAAGGGATAGTGGTGAGTTTATTTGCACAGAACTATTTCAGTCATTTCTAATGATTTACCAGGAAGGAAAAACCAAGGTGGAGTTGGCAAGCTTTATAGAGTTTTAAGCTGTAAAATGCAAAAGGGGAGAAAATCCATTGTGAGGAATTATAAGGAGAAAGTTGTAGAAGACACCATCCAGAGATGTATGATTTCCTGGTGCTGACAACCACAGCAGGCTGCTGTCTTTAATGCAGGCAGCTTACTCTGGTGCTGTGATTCTCCTCTAGCTTATGCAGACATAACTCCTCTGACATTAATAAGTTCCTGGAATAGCTGATAGAAGAACTGAACTGAAACCTGTCAGGTATCTCTTTCTGGCTACACCTGTAGTACTCTCACCCATTTTATGCCCTTCAACAAAGGAACAAAACATGATACCAAATAAATGGGTTAATACTTTTGTGTATGTTTGCATGTGTGCATTTGACACTCCCAGATTAGTTCTTTTTATCAGCCAAGTCAAGTCAACCTTCTCCTGATATTTGCAATTCTTTCTGTTGTGCAAGCTGTAATGCTTGCAGTATTGAACAGGCTTTTCTTGAAGCAATGTGGCTGAAGCAAAAGGTGAATTTTTATTGAAACAGGTTGCTGAAGGGTTGCAGAAGTGTTCAAAAGCTTCTATTGCATGTGTGCTCCTAGGCAGAGGGAGAATCCCTAATCCATTTGTTGTGTGTTCCTTAGAAGATCAAAACAATTAGTTGTGTTGCTTATGAAAACTGAAATGTTTCAGAAAAAAATATTTGTGTATATATATA
>NW_008657799.1:0-1196 GCF_000695815.1 Acanthisitta chloris | reverse complement strand
AGAAACAAGTGCTGAGGGAAGTAAGTTGCACTTCTGGACACTCTGCACTGGAGTGCAAGACAGTGACACTGCTTCTACTGATGTGTTAAGAAATTATGGATCTGAGAGATTCCTGAACTGCCTCAGCCATTCATTCACACACAACCAAAGCCAGACTGGCCATGCTTGATTTCTGAGGGTGTTGTACCTGGATTCCAGCTGGTCACAAGACCAGGAAGAGAATGTGTGATGAAATTAGAAATTATCAAAAGCAAAGCCACCACATCCTGCTCTGAGGAGCAAGATTTAATTGCTTAGTTCACACAGCCACCCCAAAATTGTGCTCTGCTGACAAAATTAACTCCCCAACTGGACTATTAATAAGCACCACGTGCTCTGTTAATTTGCCATACTATGAGGTTGCACATGACAATTGTGGTTAAAATCAAGAAAAAAAGCACAAGAGAAAGAGCTTTCAGTCTGCACTGAGACAAGTGAAGTACTGAAATATCTGCTGGGTGGCACAAAGCCCAGTTCACTTTTGCTCTGCCTCCCTCCACACACAACACACCCAGTCACACACAGAGTGGAGAAAATGCCTTGCTCAGACACCTGTGCCAGTTTCTGCGGCACAGAGTGAACAGTGGAGTTAATGCTCTGGGTGTAATTATGTTAAACAGTTCCAAGGTCCACACGGAAGTGAACACCAAGTATTCCTATTGATCTGGAATTCACTGTGCCACCAAGGGGGAAAAAACCTACAGGACAAGCATCCCTGGAAGTGCCGTGTTGTTGGAATTCTGACAGCAGCTAACCAGGCAGGAGCCTCTTCTTACAACAAAGAATACATGCAAATATTTTCACAAGTCACCTGGCAACAAAATCACGTTTTTGCTTGCAAAACCTGAAAAACCCCAGGAACAAGAAAAAGGTATTTCACAGCATCACTGAGTCCCAGGCCGGTTTGGGGTGGAAAGGACCTTAAAGACCAATCAGACCCAACCCCTGCCCCGAGCAGGGACACCTGCCACCGGTCCAGGCTGCTGCAAACCCCATCTTTTTTTCCGGACAGAACCCCTCCTGGGGCGGGCCCACCCCCAGCCGCTGCGGGCAGCGAGTTCCAGCGAGCCTTTCCTGGAATTACGACCGGGAATACGAGCGGGAATACAGCGCTCCGTGCCCCGGAGCACGAGGGAACGGGCGCTCGGCTCGTGACC
>NW_008657798.1:0-9893 GCF_000695815.1 Acanthisitta chloris | reverse complement strand
CGGTTTCCCCAGAGAAGCTGTGGCTGCTCCATCTCTGGGAGTGTTCCAGGCCAGGTTGGATGGGGCTTGGAGCAACCTGAGCTGGGGGAAGATGTCCCTGTCCATGGCAGAGGGTGGAACTGAATGATCTTTCAGGTTTCTTCCAAGCCAAACCATTCTATGATTCTATGATTCTATGACTTACCAGAACCAAAGGCACTGGAGAGGGTGATGGAACTGGAAGCAGCTTTTAAGTGGCATAAAAGGAAAGGAGCCAGATGGAGTCAGAGTGGAAATACCCCCAAGGCTAAGGGGAAGGGAGGGAAAGGGGTGCTGCTTCTGCTTAGAATATTCAGAATAGTCCAGATATATCCTGGGAAATGACTGCAGGGATTGAGTCTTTGCTGCTTCTCAGGTCTCAGTGTCCCAAAATTTCTTTCCAGCTCAGATAGCAAAGATTTTTGCATATTCTGAGACAACAAAAACAGTTTGTTTCTAAGTCTGTATTTTAACCTCATCAAATTACATAACATTCCCCTCCCCCATTAAAGGCCATTAATTCCAACAACTTTTTTTTGATGAAGGTCTTAATTAGACCTTCTCCTATTAACAGAAACACCCCAGAAATTCAAATCACCCCCATTAACAGGTGAGAAATGTTTACTAATGACCCACAGTGGGTCTGAGATGTAAAATTGTCATGGAAATTTATGACTCTTTAGAAAAGCAATGACTTATTCAGGAGAAGGAGATGATATTGCATGAGGCAGGGAGGGAGGCCTGGATGAAGTTGCTGTGACTGGTGCATTGGAAAATCAGCTCTTCAGGGCAACATAAATAAATACAGCAGAACTCTGAAGAAAAGAAAATAGCCTGAATCATAAATCAAAGCAATGTAGTGGAGCTGCAGAGGACATCACAAATAGATAGGATAACAGAGGGAAATATTGGTTCAGGCATAAATAGCTCTTAATAAATCATCAGGCATTGGGAGCAGGGTAGCAGCTTCCTAACTGGAGATAATGACAGCTGGAAACATCTTACTGGTGCTTCTGCATTCACTGCATAAACAGCCTGGAGAGCAAGGAATGTGCTGGAAACCTCTCTGAGTCCTTCTGCATTCAACAGGAATGTCACTGGCCCAGCTGAACTGAAGTCTGTCTCTAGGGTGGTCCTGAGGAGGCACTTTATGCCTTCCACCATCTGCTGTGTCAAGTCCCTAAGATTATCCTCCAGCTCTGTGTTTCAGGGCTCTGTTTCTCAACCCAAGACCTCTTCCCACTTTACTTCATTTTCACACTATCTCAGTAGCTATCAGAGGTAATCTGAATATGCTGCCCCATCCCTGGGAGTGTTCCAGGCCAGATGGGGCATTTCTCAACCCAAGACCTCTTCCCACTTTACTTCATTTTCACACTATCTCAGTAGCTATCAGAGGTAATCTGAATATGCTGCCCCATCCCTGGGAGTGTTCCAGGCCAGGCTGGAAGGGACATGGAGCAACCTGGGCTAGTGAGAGTTGTCCCTGCCCATGGCAGAAGGTTGGAACTGAATGATCTTTGACATCCCTTCCAACTCAAACCATTCTATGGTCCTCTGAATATAGGCCATAAATCCTGAGGCTATTTCTGTGTTTCCTTGATTCTGCCTGTTACAGATCTGTCCTAGTGATCCCAGTTTTGTCAGGGCTAAGACACAGTGTGTAAAGTCTTAGAGATATTACCTTGGAGCAAACAGAGAAGGAGATCATATACCTTAGGCTTGGGCTGTGATGATTGCTAACCTCAAAGAGATTGGGATTAACAGAAGATCTTAGATCTCTGTTCCAGTTTCCTCAGAGGAATCCAACTATGAAATATCCAAGGCAGGAAACAAGAGTGAGAAAAACTCATGACATCATAGAACCATAGAATCATAGAATCATGGAATGGTTTGGGTTGGAAAGGACCTTCAAAATCATCTAGTTCCAACCTCCTACCATGGGCAGGGACACCTTCCACTAGCCCAGGCTGCTCAGAGCTCCATCCAACCTGGCCTTGAACACATCTAGAACAGGACTTCTTCATTGTGGCTCTTCCCTACAGGGACTTGCCACTGAATATCTGTTTTGTGGATGAGGCAGATGGGCAGAGAAGTTGAGTACACTGAGCCCTCTGCTCCTAAAGTCAGCAAGGTGTTGTTGTGAAGATAAAACATGTGTGAGATGGAAGGAAGGGAGGGAAAGAAGATCCATGTCATTTTTGCAATCACTTGAGTAGAAAAAAACCAGGAAATAAAGATGAAAACTCTTATGGTCTGAGTTTCATCTGCCTTTGATAGAACTGTCAGTGCTAACACAGCTTTTGTGCTTAACAAAAATGATAAGGTTGGCCATGAATTCTAATCAAACAAACAGCAACACCAGGACTGATTGAATTGCTTCAACATTTCATTGTGTCCCTTAACCTTGAGAAAAACAGAATGGGGATTAATATGCAAATGTATTTTCAACCCTGGCTGTGAATACAGTGACATTTGAATAGTCAGTGCAGAAGCTGGTGCTGATGAACAGCTCCAATCCTGCAGCCTGGTTAGGCTATTTAGCAAAAAATTAGCTTGGAACAGGCTACTTACTTCCATGTTCACTGTGGTTTATGACCCCAAACACAAATGGAGGTTTAAATGTCTAGGAGCTCTTCATCACCCAGGACAGATCCAGGTGCTTCACTTGAGAACACCAAAGTTCCCAAAGAGAGGAGATAAAACAGAACAGTCAAGGCAAGAAGTGATTAGGTGTGATGGTGTTAGGTCACTCCCTGGGAGATGTTCTTCTAGGTTGATTGGTATTGCCATAGATAGGGACACCTTGGAGCTTTCATACCTCACATTGGAGCAGCTGCAGGAGAGTCAATGTCTTTTCCTAAAGACATTTCTTAATATTCAACTCATAGCTTTATAGTGACCAAAAGTTGGGTCAAGAGAAGGGCAAAATCTGGTGAAGGATCTGGAACAGAAGTCCCATGAGGAGTGGCTGAGGATACTAGGGTTGTTCAGTCTGGAGTAAAAAAAGGCTCAGGGGAGACCTTATGGACTTCTATAGCTCCCTGAAGGTTGTGGCAAGGTGGGGCTAGGTCTCTTCTCTCAGGAAACAAGTGATAGGACAAGAGGAAATGACCTCAAGTTGCATCAAGGGAGGTTCAGACTAGATCTAAGGAAATATTTATCCACTGGAAGAGTGGTTAAGCATTGAGATAGGTTTCCCAGGGAAGTGCTGGAGTCACCATCCCTGGAAGTGTTCAGAAAGTGAGTGAACCTGGCATTTCATTTTATGGTTTAGTAAACATGGTGATATTCAGTCAGAAGTTGGACTTGATGAACTTGAAGGTCTGAGTCTATGATTCTGTGATTCTAAGGATGCAAGTGAGAGGGCAATGAACTCCTCAGGACAGTGAAACAGCCATGGCAGTCACTCTGCCAATGTCAACACCTAGGAAAGATCTGACCATGATGGGGAAGGTGATATGGTGACCATCAGTGGGAGTAAGAGGGACTTTCCTCCTGTAGACCCTTCCACTACCTTGTCATTATAAGGAACTGACCACTCACATCCTTTCCCTTGGAATGTATGTTATACTGGACTTTGATAGCAGATTCTGTGTTACCTGAGGGTAGTAGGTCAACTTCTGGTGTGGAGTTATCATCCCTGGAAGTGTTCAAAAAACATGTGGATATGGCACTTGAAGGCATGGTTTAATGGTGAACATGGTGGTGATGTTGAGTTGATAGTTGGACTTGATGAACTTGGAGGCCTTTTCCAACCTTAATGATTCTATGATTCTATGCTGTTGTGTTGGCTGATATCTGCATCTCTCTGAGAGTGAGGAAGCCAACAGGAACTTGATGTCCTTACAATACACACTGTGTAAACTTATATTCTCTTTGGCAGTGGATGTCTCCTCCTGTCTTCAACCACTTTTTGAAGCCTTAGAACTCTGTGAAGTAGCTTCTGTGATCCACCTCAGGAGTCCCCACAAAGAATATATTTGCCTCCTGTCTTCAACCACTTTTTGAAGCTGTAGAACTCTGTGGAACAGCTTCTGTGATCCACCTCAGGAGTCCTCACAAAGAATATATTTAAATAAAAAAACCTGTATAAGCCTGGGAGAGTGGAGGAATTGTCTACAATTCTCATCGTTATAACAATGGGAATCAGCATTAGGAAAGAAGTGTCAAAATGTTAGGGTGAAAACAGCAGATCATTGCCAGACAGGGAGAGATGCTGCACCCCAGAGCTGTGTTTGGTAGGGAATAGCAGCTGAGGGGTGTGACAGGCTCACAGCAGCTGTGTGGGAGACTCCAACACAGCTGGAGGTTGGGGCAAGATGTACTCAGTTTGTGGCACTAAGCCTCTCAGCAAACACCTCTAGAGCACGGTGTCATTGCTGGGGACCTGCAATGATAATCTGGCCCTCCAGCAAGGCAGGCAGATCATATTATCATAGTTAAGGAGTTGGAATAAATCTTATACATCATCTAGTCCAACCTATGAACTAACACCACCATGTCAACTAGACCATAGTATCATAGTATGATAAGGGGTTGGAATGGACCTTAGAGATCATCTAGTCCCAACTCCCTGCCCTGGGCAGGGACACCTCTCATCAGGTTGGCCAAGGCTTTATCCAACCTGGCTTTGAACACTGCCAGGGTTGGGGCAGCCACAGCCTCCCTGGGCAACCTGGGACAGTGTCTCACCAGCCTTACATGGAAAACCTTCCTAATGTCTAACCTAACTTTTCCCTCTTTCAATTTATCCCCATTACTCCTTGTCCTGTCACTCCAGTTTCTAACCCAGAGTCCCTCTGCAACTTCCCTGGAGCCTCTTCAGACTCTGGAATGTTGTTATGAGATCTCCACACAACCTTCTCTTCTCCAGGCTGAACAGCCCCAACTGTCTCAGCCTGTCTTCATAGGGAAGGTGCTCCAGTCTTCTTATCAACTTTGTGGGCTCCTCTGGACTTGCTCCAGCAATTCCATGTCCTCCTTATGTTGGAAACACCAGAGCTGTGTGCTCTCACCAGAGCAGATTAGAGCATCACCAGTTGCCCATACCAATGGCAGCACTGGTAAATGTGGCCTTTTACATTTACAACAGTTTTCACAGCTACACAGCAAGACAAGAGGAAAATAACATCTGTTGCTGTGTCTCTTTTTCCTTTTAGACTAGAGACTAAGTCCTGGTGTTATGGAAATGGTTCTAGTGCTTCAGATTATGTAAAGCAAAGCTCAGAGTTCAAATTTCCTCACTTTTTGTGCAACTCTTATCACTACTATACTCAGCATCTCCAGGCTGGGGAGCTGTGTGAGCAGAAAGTGCAAAGAGTGTCTCACAGAGTCATTTTCTTGCTAAACCAGCAGTGAGGCTTTGTGCTTCTTGGGGGGGGAATGATTTGTGCACTGAAGGCAACAGCCAAATCACTCACTGTACCACAACCCCATCAAGGACCCCCAAATTTTCCCCCAAGCAGCCACAGTGGGTGTCTGTGTGAACAGCTGAGTCCTATTTCAGGCCACATTTGTATGGGAAATGTGTGTCAGCCCTAATTCCAGCTTGTTTTCTAGGACAAGTGGGAACGTTGCTGCTTCTTCCCCCACCTCCTGTAGAACACCAGGAGCTGGAGATGTGCTCTGACTGCTGATTTTAACAGGGAGGAATGCACATGAATACTAAATTTTGTCATATCTGCAAATCTGCTTTTTACCTCCCACTACCTTTTGAGCAGTGCAGACAGCTGTCTCCAGCATCTCCCATCAACAGCCATGAAAAAAGAGGGAAAATAAACAATTCCTTGTCAAGCAGAGGTAATGGGCAAAGGATTTCTCTCAGGGCATCCCATGGTGCAGGGAGGATTCAGCTCAGGATTCTTCAGCCCAGTAAAAAGACAATTAAGAAAGGATATTAAAGAAGTTTATAAAACTGTTTATTTGCCTAGAGAAAGCAGAAAGGGAAAAGTTATCTCCTAGCTCAAAAACTGTGGGCTTTAACTGTTTATTTGCCTAGAGAAAGCAGAGAGGGAAAAGTTACCTCCTAGCTCAAAAACTGTGGGCTTGAAAGTGGAAAAATCAGAGCAAATAGTTTAGTCCTTCTTCTTCTAGGCTCACCAAGCTGTGGAGCAATTTTCTGCAAAGGGCTGTGGGTGAGACACTTGGAGGAGTTTTTAAAGCAATGGAGAAAGTGCATGGAAGAAAAAGAGTTTAGATTTTTAAAGTTCAAAGATAAGATGCTTTGACCAGGATATTCTGACACAGAGATGGTTGGAAGTAAGGAGAACAAAGTAATGAGTGTCAGAATCATAGAAGAGTTGGAAGGGACACACAAGGATCATCCAGTCCAACTCTGTCATGCACAGGACATCCCCAACAATCCCACCATGTTCCTGAGAACATTGTCCAAATGTTTCTTGAGCTCTGTCAGGCTTGAGGTCATGACCACTGTCCTGGGGAGCTGTTCCAGTGCCCAAACAGCCACTGGGGGAAGAAACTTTTCCAGCCTAAACCTCCTCTGGATCAGCTTCATACCCTTCCCTTGGGTCCTATCACTGGTCACCAGAGAGAAGAGGTCAGTGCTGCCCTCCACTTCCCCTCCTGAGGAAGCTGCAGACTGCTATGAGGTTTCCCCTCAGTCTCCTCTTCTCCAGCTGACCAAACCAAGTGACCTCAGCCTCTCCTCATACAGCTTCACCTCTAGAACCTTCACCATCTTTCTAACGTCTTTTAGATGTTCAAAGTAGATATGGAGTTACATGGATCTCTGGGCTGACTTGGTGTACCCAATCTTAAGTTTCCACATCACATCACCGAAAGGAGGATCACTTCTGACATCATTTTGGTGGACTTGACACTAGGAGCTCACATGGTTATGACACATCCAAAGCAAAATGTTATTTCTCATCATATATTCAATATACAATACATATATTAAGACCAGGCTGGAAGAGGCTCTGAGCAACCTGGGCTAGTGGAAAGTGTCCCTGCCCATTGCAGGGGGATGGAACTGGATAACATTTAAGGTCCTTCCAACCCAAACCATTCTGTGATTCTATGATTCTATAATTCTATGGTTCTATGATTCTCTGATTCACTACAAATAATGAAACATCTCATACTGGAAAACAGAATTGAGTCTGTTTTGCTCTGAGTTGTAGAATGTAATTCTGAGTGTTAGTTTCACTTTAGATGTCTCATTAGCAGGGTGACATTTGCCTATTAGATGAAGATGTTCAACACAGATTTCCTTGTCTGCACATTGCTGTCATCTTGTCTTTTGTCATCCTGACTGATGGATCAGCATGTTCTGATCTGTTACTCTTTTCTGTAGTGCCATTATTGCTGTTTTCTCCCTTCCTCATTCCTTTTTTTCCTGCCTTTAAGGCAGTGATAATAAATAAATAAATAAACCTGACATCTTGAAAGCACAAAGTGCCTTTCTGACTGAATGATTTCCTTGCTGCATTAAGCAATTCCTTTTGTGCCAACACCTCTCCTGAATGCTTGGGATGTTCTCCTGATATGTTCTTGAGAGCTGCTTTGCCTCTCTCATCTCATGCCTGGCTGCTTTTTGGGAAACAAGCTCATGATTATTGATATCTAGGATTTTTCTTCCTTGCTTAGTAGCCAGGAGGGGGGGTCAGTGCTTTACAAATCAGCTCTCTTGGAGTAAAACAATTTCCAGCAGTTGCTGCAGTGAAAACACTTCAAACTCTGTAAAGAGAAGGGAGTGGGAGAAGCACCAAGGTGAGAACTGCTCCAGTGCTGCAGAAAAAATGGAGAGAATTTACCTTGCAACTAGCCTGGGATGTGGGGAAGAGCACAAGAAAGGCAAGAGGAGAAAGGGGGAGGAAAGGGATTCCAGGGATGTCACAGAGCATGTCACAGATCTTAGTGTTTGTACTGCCTTTGATCCTCACTTCATCTTTGGCCCAAAGATCATAGAATGGTTTGGGATGCAAAGAATCTTTGAATGTCATCTAGTTCAACCCCCTGAAATGATCAGGGACATCTTCCACCAGCCCAGGTTGCTCCAAGCCCCATCCAGCCTGGCCTGGAACACTCCCAGGGGCAGAATTACTGCCTTTGATCCTCACTTCATCTTTGGCCCAAAGATCATAGAATGGTTTGGGATGGAAAGAATCTTTAAATGTCATCTAGTTCAACCCCCTGAAACGTTCAGGGACATCTTCCACCAGCCCAGGTTGCTCCAAGCCCCATCCAGCCTGGTTTTTTTCCATCCCTTGTCCCAAGTCCCTCTGCAGCTCTCCTGGAACCTCTTTAGGCACTGGAAGGGGCTCTGAGGTCTCCCTGGAACCTTCTCTTCTCCAGGCTGGACATCCCCAACTCTCCCAGCCTGGCTCCACAGCAGAGGTGCTTCACCCCTTGGAGCATCTAGTTCCACTCCCTGCCATGGACAGGGACACCTTCCACTAGCCCAGGTTGCTCCAAGCCCCATCCAACCTGGCCTGGAACACTTTCAGGGATGGAGCAGCCACAACTTCTGTGGGTAACTTGTGCCAGTGCCTCAGCACCTCACAGGGAAGAATTTCTTCCCAATATCTAATCTAAATCTACCCTGGTAGATGCTGGTGGAATGGTGGCTTTTCCAACCCTTTTGGAATGCAACTTTGCACTTCAGAGTAGTGTCCATGTGTTTCTCATGTGAGATGGCTTCAACAGAGTTTCTGTCTTCACTGAAAATCCCTTGGAATCTGTTCCTGACACAGAAATGTTTTCTGCTGACCTCTCTGGTCTAGCTAGGCATCATTTCAACCAAGGCTGCAGTGTCTTAGGCACTGAATATTCACCTGGGGAAAGATGGTTTTTGCTTTGAAGATCTGATGATTTCGTGGTAGAGAACACTTACAGCCTCATTAGGCTCTTCAGTTTGTTAGCTAAGGAACAGAGGGATTAAACAACCTGCTGGAAACAGAGTGAGATTATTGTGCTAATGTTGGGAAATGTCACTTCAGAGAGGATGGAAATATCACAGCAGAAGAGTTGTGCCACCTTGCAAAATAGAGTCATCAAGAGGAGGGAGAAGGTAACAAGGCTGAGAGGGAACTGGTGCATTTGGGAATGGAATAGAAATCACTCAAATATCAGGACTTGTTCATTGGAACAGTCAGAGGAAATGAGATCTGAGCAGAGGCTATGGTGAGATGTTTACAGAAGAAGTGAGAAGATATTCCTGCTTTTGTACTGAGATGATCCCACTTAACTTCATTGTGTGAGCTCAGGAAGTCAAGCTCAGCACTGCAGTGAGCAGAGCAAAACCATTAGGGGAACGTCTATGAGAAGAGAACTTGGACAGGTTAGAAAAATGTGGGCTAAGAGGACATTCCTCTTCTTTAATACAGTTGGAGAACAACTTTAAACCCCATTGCAGCACATTTTTTGCATCAACTGATGGGTTTTTCAGGCATCACCTGCAGAATCCCATGGTGAAGAAGGCAGAGCATGGGTTGAAAGACATAAATCTAGCATAAAATGGAATATCCTGAGTTGGAAGGGACCTACAAGGGTCATTTAAGTCCAATTCTTGGCCCTGCACGGGACAGATCCAACAATCACACCATGTGCCTGATGTGGTGTGTTGGCATAGTGGAAATGTCAATCAAAAAGGAATAAAAAGGATAAAAAGGAGATGAAAAAAAGGACCATAACTTGTTTGGGGTTTTTTTTTCCTTGCTTTGTTTTATTTTGCCCTTTCCTTTCCAGTCTGGTATAAGCATTTTTACTGTCCTTGATGCTTGTTATGGTCTGTAAGAGGTTGTTAAATCCAATAACCCAATATGTGAGAAAATGCTGCACATCCCTAGGTAGAGCCAGCAGTAAAACTGAGCACATTTTCCAGGTGGGTGATCCCAAATATGGTTTATTTT
>NW_008657797.1:0-1680 GCF_000695815.1 Acanthisitta chloris | reverse complement strand
CCTCCCCTCCTTCAGTATAGGAATCTGAGGTTTTCTTACTCCAAGTTCTTCCATGACTTTACCACACACAAAAAAATTATTTCCTATTAAAAAAATTATAGGAAATTGGCCTATCAGAGAAAGCTCTAATAATATATTCTTTCAGATTAAAAAGCAAAACTGTCCACCCTGGTTTTATGTGGAAGGGACTTTCCAAGGCCATGCCATTTTCATTTAAAAAACCCTATTTCTTTAAAAATTTACTATTGAAAATAGCATTTTTTTCATGAGGTGTCGATCTGACACTGGGATAAAAGTAGTGAAGAGACAAACCAACATTATGGAGTCACAGTCAAATATATGCTCAATAGTAAGCAATAAAAACATCTGTGTTCTTCTGCCCATGTTGCTCAGCATCTTTTTGCCTCACATCAAGACATTAATATTCAGGAAGCAAAGTTTTTGAATTTGCATAGTGTTTTGAATTCTTTGTGGAGGGAATGGTTGGGGGTTTTCTTGTGGGCTCCCAGCACATGTAGAAACAACTACACAAGGAATGTCTGCCAAAATCCTCATTTTGGGTGGAGGCAGAACTCCCTTCTACCTTTCCAAGTCACAGCAACAGCTTATTTCTAGTGCTCAACATAATAGTAAGTGCATGTTACATGTGTACTCTGCATGAACTGCATTTTGAAGTAAATGAAGTTACAAGCTCTCCTCTTTAAATTCATTTGACTTCCAGCAGAACATGTGCAGTATCTTGTAACAGACTGCAGACAAGGTAATATTTCTGCCATTTGAATTACCAGCAGATCTTTTAATTTATGAGTTTTACTCCATTTTAAAAAGAGATGCTTGGGCAAGTAGCTTTGTTTTCTTCTTAAATACTATACACAGTTTATACATTGTGAAGTTACCAAGGTATTGTTTATAAAACTTACCTGTTAGCAGATTTATTTCAATGGTATGGCATGGGAATATGTAAGATTTTAAAGCAAATTAAACAGGAAAAAGCCCCTACAAACCTGTCAGAATATAGAGTAATATGTGCCATTTTTAACATAGAGGATTATGAGATATTTTCAGACTGACCTCAGTGTCTGGCAAAGTCATGGAGCAGATCATACTAAGTGCGATCAAACAGCACCTACAGGATGGACAAGGGATCAGACCCAGCCAGCATGGGTTTAGGAAGGGCAGGTCCTGTATCACTAATCTGATCTTTTATGATCAGGGGACCCGCCTGATAGATGAGGGAAAGGCTGTGGATGTAGTCTACCTGCACTTCAGCAAAGCCTTTTTACACTGTCTCCCACAGCATACTGCTGAAAAAGATGGCAGCCCATGGCTTGAACAGGGTCACTCTCTGCTGGGTTAAGAACTGGCTGGATGGCTGAGCCTAGAGAGCGGTAGTGAACAGTGCTGCATCCAGTTGGCAGCTGGTGACTAGTGGTGTTCCCCAGGGGTCAGTGCTGGGCCCAATTCTCTTTAATATCTTTCTTGATGATTTGGATGAGGGGATTGAGTTCACCGTCAGCAAGTTTGCAGATGACACAAAGATGGAGGGGAATGTTGACCTGCTGGAAGGCAGGAGGGCTCTGCAGAGGGACCTGAATAGGCTGGAGGGATGGGCTGATTCCAATGGGATGAGGTTTAACAAGGCCATAACATTCACATGCACTTTGGCCATACCAATCCCAT
>NW_008657796.1:161736-161971 GCF_000695815.1 Acanthisitta chloris | reverse complement strand
TAAACCACGACACATCCCCACAGTCTGCACTGTGGTGCACGTTACACACGGTCAGATAAAAATAACAAAACTTGAGCCCAAACTGTTAATGGAAATTCATTTTATGGGACCATAGTGGAGAAAGTTAAAAACAAATCATCCCCCAAATATGTATAGTGTAGAAATCAGGCTCACAGCATCAACTACTGCCCTTCATGGAGTAGCTCATAAAGTGCTGCATGACTTAGTGATATAG
>NW_008657796.1:151652-161704 GCF_000695815.1 Acanthisitta chloris | reverse complement strand
GAAAGACTGGGAAAGGCAATGAAACCACTGAGGACAAGTTGACATAGCTTGGGAGCCAAAGTGAACTCCAAGGTTCATCCACTTCCCAGCACCTCAGCAATAAAAATAAATCCTATTAACTTCCATCACAATTGAATTCTCATTCAACTCTGCCACAGTAGCCAACTCTTATTAGAGAGAGGGCACATCAAGAGCATACGCTTGTACTCTGCTCCGAACTCTACACGGCACCGGTCGACATGTTCAGGTAGTGAGAGACTCAACAGGCTTGTGAGATTCTGGAAATTAGTTCAAAGAGGTTGGAGAACACTCTTCTGAGTCTAGGTGGCTGCATACAGGAGCTGAATCCCTTTTCCCTACTGACTTTATATGCAACAAATACATTGCATAAAGCGCAGAGTATTTATAAAAATGTAAGTAAGTGCAGATTAGTTCCTTTTAAACATCTTAAGCTACCAGTTAAACCAGATCACCTAATAAATGCTAAAGCTGACAAACTTGCAATATTGCTTTAACACAGAAAAATTACTTTATGATCACTGGTATGGTTTAAATCAGAAGAATTGGGAAGGTGAGGAGAGATTGCTTTTAAGCCCCTTCATCCTCCAATGAATGTGATGACTGCTACATTTTTTTATTGACGCTCATTCTCACAAGTCCAACTATTTTGTAAGTCACCTGGAACTGGTTTCAAAAATTAAATATTTCAATCAAGAAGCCTTATCATATCTAACTTCACTGCAGCTTTCTTAGTGCTCCTTAGGATTCTACAAGTTTGCAGGACTTTGCTTTGACTTGTTTTTTTTCTTCTTGTTTGATACTTGTGTATTATATTTTTACTAAGTTCTTCCAGCAAAGCACCCCCTCAAAGCAAAAGCCCTCAACCATTTATTTTTTTCCCATAGATATCAAACTATTTGTGGCATTTTTGGGCATTCTACATGAAATGTGATCAAAGATAAGTCCTATAGCTAAAAAAGCCATTAACTTTCTCTCTTCTTCCCGCTTTACTTATGTAGTAGATTTTGCAAGGTTTCTAAAAGCCAAGCTGCACTTACTGTTTTCTTTACTTTCCAACAGCTGATGTCAGTGATGCCTTCATACACACTTCATCTTCTCTAGAGGAGGGCAAGAAGAGCCAAAGCTGAACAAAAATTATTGAAAGCTTTCATAACAGCTTTTATCCAGCAAGTTTCAACGAGGGCTCATTTTGCACTTTTCCTGTATTTAACAAAAACAATTTCAAAGTTGAATTGTCCTCAAGCACTTTCAGTTTTGTTTCCTTCTTCTCACTCTCCTTTCTTGTTCTCCATCAGTGAATGGACACAATAGGAGGAGGAAGCCAAAATACTCAATCATTGTGCCCTTTCAATGGAGTGCAATGATACTGAAGGCTGCGTAGAGTATTAGGCAATACAGTGTAAATAAACCTCTCCTTTTATATAATAATCTAGATTTATGGGTCATTCCTGGGAAAACTGTGCACACATCTATGCAAGTTTTCCATAGGAGCACACAGAGTTGTTATCATTTACCAGAACTTTCTCATTTTAGTCCTGGAACTGTCACTGTCAAACAAATCCTGTGTTTCTTATTGACTGAGAGGTAGTACGAATCCGTACTGAAAGCTCTCCAGGGCCTTTAAAAGGTTTTTGTGTCTGTAACAGCACATCTATCTAATCTGCAATGGTCCGTTCACTTCAGAACACTAACTGGTAGAGATAAGCACAGGTTTCCAGTTTCTTACCTGAAGGGCAGTGGTTAGGTGGTTTATAGGCAAGATGACCTCAGGTTGTTGCCAACTTTATCCTCTTATTCTGGGAGTTCACATAAATGTCTGAAGTTGTACATGTCATATTAGCAGCCACTTGCATGCTGGATGTGCTATCCATTCGGCTCACAGGAAAGGGGTGGAAAGCAATGGGAATGCATTCAGTGCTTTCAGCAAGTGCTAAGGGAGATGAGGAGAATAAGGTGAGCAACACAGTAAATTCATGAATAGATTTTAGTGCACAAAATCAGTTTGTTGTCAAGAATCAAAAATAGAAAATCTGAATCAATGTGTATCATGCAGAAAAAGACAGAGTCCAGTTCAACTGAAGGGTTTCCGGATCATTTTAAAGATATTTTGTAGTGTATTTAGAATATTAAAGAGTTTTCACTTCTACATCCAATGGAAAGTTGCTGGATATGGGGAAAAATACACTATCAGGACAATCAGGGTAAACTAGGACCACTGAATCCAGCAGCTGGAGGACTTTGCATTGCTGTCAAACTCAGAGCAGTTATATTTTTCTCTGCTAGAATCTGGCCTGGGTCACATCAGGCTCTGGTGGCACTTCAGCAGCATCACACCACAAATGGGTGACCCTGAGGTGACACAGTCTCATGTCTGTGTACAAGGGAAAGTGTGGATCTGACCTTTGGGTACAGGTTTTGTGGGTTTGACTCCAGCAGTAAATGAAAGTTTGTCTACAAAAAGACACACCCTGAGATCACCTTAGTATACCAAGTCTCTGCTTTGCTAATCAAAATAAAGAAATAAAGCACTTGTGGTTAGTTTGGAAAAGTAACAGAAGGCAGGTGAATATGGCATCTGCTTGACATATTTCCCATTCCTCCTCTTATCACATGATGAAGACTCTCTGTACTAGTAAAGCAAGGTGTTGTAAACTCAATATCCAAATTTTCCACCACGCCAGCAATTGTTTTAAGCCTGCTTCTTGTGCCTTTTATCTCTCTTACAAATCTTGAAGGGAATCAGATTCAGCAGTACACAAATGGCCTTTATTTCTGGCTGTTAAAAACCTGATGATGAGCAACATTTCCAAGGAAGAAAAAGCAGTCAATTTCCGAAGCATGTGCAGAGTTAATGTCTGCAGTAATTGCGACTAAGTACGGTAGAGCAGAGATGCACTGCCAGCTGGAGCCAGGGATTAAAAAGGAAACATCTGTGCTGAGATTATAGGAACAGAGGAAACTGTGGGAAGGAAGGAAGCAAGAATGCCCATGTAGGTCCACCTACCTCATTTGAACTTCTCCTTTTCCCCATGGTTTTGTTTTCCTCTAACTAAATCCTATGTATGTGCCATCCTGAGTGCAAAGAAAAGCCTGTCTGATTTCTCTGCTGTTTGACCTTTCCCTTAGACTAACCTCATGGCCACACATCTTACTAAAATAAGTTCTAAGCAGTAGGATTTGGGGATATGCTTAAAACTGAGCAGACTTCTAAGTGATTTGCCAAGCAAGAACACCTTTCGGTGTAATGACTTGGGATGAAACTTTGGGCCTCAACCAACAAACTACTTACAGTGAATCTAACTTTAGGCAGACAAGAAGTTTCCTTTTTTTCAATGAGACTATACACAAGCTTACATATACATGTGTTTAATTACTCAGTTAACCTAGGAGCTAAAGCAGGAAGACTACAGTCCAATAGCAAACTATTGTCCATTGTATCAGAACCTGAATGCATTATTGTAGATATTGAATACCGAATGTAATCTTTATTCTGCATTCAATAAAACATGCTGAATCTAATGAAAATTGGGGGGCTTTTAAGTATCAGAATTTTAAAACCTGTCATTTCTTTAGGAATTTGTTTCCCTTCCTTCCTACTGAAATAGTGAATGAAAGCTACAGGAGATGAATTCCAATAAAATAATAAAAACTAAGTAACATATTAAAGATGAGACACAATTAAAACAGCTACACAGGTAGCAAAAATTTCTATACATGCACACTCACACATTTATCTAGTCAGCTTAAATTCTAATGAAACATTGCATGTTGGTTTTATCCCTCCCAGTACTGAAGATTTACAAGTTTGTGTTAGATTTGCAGAAATTGCCTTTTGTACAGGAAGGTCAAAAAGAGATTAGAGAGCTCTTTGCATTTGCAGCATTTTGTTTTTATTTTTATTTCTACTCCAATTGCCTTTGAACTCCTGTTCCTCAGGAGCTCTGGTGAGGTGAAAACTCAGGGATGAAGGAATTGAAGGTGGGGAGAAGGAGGGAGGAGAGGAGAAAGAAAAGCTAGAAGGGAATTACTCCTTTCAAAAATAAATCAATCAATAGAAAAAGCACAGAAGTATTACTTTAAAAAAAAATTTCCCAGAGCCAGCACACACACTCCATTTCTACTAATTGGATTGTGATGTGTTTGCCTTTAATATGTGCAGCCAGCCCCTATGCCCTGCCTTGTGCACATGTCATGTCCTTTTAACATCAGCAGCCACTGGCCTGATTCTCAGTCCTTGATAACATGTTCCCAAGTAGTATCGTGTAACGAGGGGGAACGGAGAGGGAGAGGTGGGGGAGAGCAGCCAATGCCAGCACAAGCGATTGGTGGCTTTGTTGAAATGCTACAGACAATTCTCTTCTAATCGCCTACCCTTTCATTTGATTTCAATTCTTTGTTTCTTGTTGGTATGTCAAGGAAAGGCTACATCGGCCATTAAACAAAAGGATGGATTCAAAGCAGGGTGTTTCCTTAATCCGCTCTTCTCCTTTCTCTGTCACCACACTTTCAGCAGATTTTCAATGTCATGAGTTTCTCTGAGTGTTTGCATTTTTCTGTGCTTGTTTAGAAAGTGAGGAACTGTCAGAGACCACAAAAACTGTCATGGGTTCAAATCATAGAAGTTTGAAATGCTTCAGTAGTATTGATCAAATCCTAAAAGAAGGTGGTGAAGCTAGGGAAAGCCACGATGGGCAAGGAGAGGACTCCTGCCTGCTCCGTCCTCTCTCAGACCATGTGTCCTTTTGCTACTAGACCTTTAGACTTGGTATTTTAGCTATTTATTTTAAAGCGCTGACTAAAATAACCTGCAAGATTCCTCTTTGCTTACCCAGGAGGACAACATATTCTCCATGGAGGAACCTTCTGTGTCATGGCTGCCAGAAAAATCAGCAATTTTTGAGCTGTACTTCCACCATATTTTCCTTTCTCTTCATTCACCAACTCTGTAAAAGGCATCATAGAAAGCTTTACATACAAGAAGTATTTTACCAGTTCCTTGAGGAAAGAAGCAGGTTAGCCATTTAACTCTGCTGCTTGTTAGCACAATTGCCTAGCCAGGACATTTAAATTAAAGTATTTTGAAAATTATTTTGTTTATCTCATTGCTAAAAATGAAGTACACTTTGATAATATTGAGCTTCTTTTGAAGCATGTGGATTCTTCTGCACAGGTTAAATGTAAAATTAAAACCTACACGGGAATATTGAGTGGTGTATGAGCAGAAATCGGACAAGACCCAGACACCACAGAGCAGACTTAGCACTTACTCTGGGGCCACATCTGAGTGCCTGATCATTTTGCCTGATTTTTTCCATCTGATTTGTGGAAAGAGAGCAGTGAAGTTTGACTGGGATACATCAGACCGCAAATTACACTGGACTTTGAGGTCTCACTGGTTGACTCTCCAGGGTTTATGTGAACTAAGTGCACATTGGGTTTGCTCAATGGAACCTTCTCCTAAATGTAGTTTCTTACAGGGTTCCTGGTGTGTCCATATTGGTGTGAATAAGAGATACCTTCTGGTTCAGTGGAGATACAAGTTTGCCTGCAAAGTTACTCGGTCAACATCTCCTATGGTTGCTTTCTGCTTTAAAGAGAATGGGAGGACTTGTTGGGTGTGGATATGTCAGAACCACTGAACTTACCTGTAGTGGCTTTTCTTGAAATCTGAGATCCAGAGTGATGCTTTGCTTAGAGACCAGACCTTGAATATCCTGAAAAACAGTTATTAAAAGCACAATTTCATCCCACAGGGACAAAAAGTGGGATCAGAGTCGCAAATTCTGATGAGAAAAGCAAGCCTATTGCCTTCCTTATTTAAGTCATAACAAGTACCAGACTCTGTATATTCCATCTCCTTTAAAAAGTCTTCATTCTTTGTCACACAGTTGGTGTTGGTATGCAGTGGGGTAACACTTACAGGGATCAGTCTACCTTTTCTGCTCTGTGCCCTCAGCAATCTCAGATCACTAGCTAGGTACCTGCCTTTAGCATCTCTCATTGTGTTACCACTTTAAAACAAAGCTGGAGAAGCAGCAGCTTTAAAAATTTGTGAAAAGACATCCTGTAGCTGTCTCCATTAATATGGCCTATATAACATGCCTGGCCCTATCAAAACAGGTCCAGAAGTTTAACCTGCACAACTCTTATCACTTCACACAGCTGAGCCATCTGATTTTTAAAATTACTCCTACCATCGTTTTGGGCAAGACGAGGTAATGCAAAGCTTGCAAGTAACTAATGACAGACACTACAGAGAATAAAAGTGCACCAGCATGGATCATTTCAAAGAAAACTCATGAATGTAAACTTAAAAGATCCTTTGGAGAGGGAAAGTAAGCTATCACATGGGAGCTGAACACTCAACTCAATTTCCTCAAGGAAACACTAATAGTGATAAAAATACCAAACCATTGGGAGCTACTGAAGAAAACAAAAATTTAAATCCTTAAAACAGTAAGAATCCAGGCTGATACAGCTTGAAATATCAATTAGGTCCACCTTTAACCTGTGTTTGATTGGCAGATGTGCACATCCTGAGTTCTTAAACCTCTCCTGTATCCTAATTGTGTGTCACTCACTGCTGCATCCAAGTTCTGCTGTGGTGGGTTTCAGTGATATTGGCACAAGCTGTTGACAATCACTGTACCTGCAAGCTGAGCCTATGCTGTGCCATGCACTAGTCAGACACACAAGTACCAGCATGTTACTGCAAGCAAAGCCCTGTAATGTAGCAGCTTGGCAAGGGAATAGTTTTCCTTTTATCTCTTATTAAAGGGGATCAGGTGTTTGCCCATGAGATCTACACTCTAAGCTACATGACTTTTTTTTTCCTGGAATATGCCCATAAACTAGATATGTGTCTGTTTAAATAAGCATAAAATTATGAGTATCCTGCAGCAAAAATGAGACAGCAGCGTTCAGGAGTAATGTGAATGGAAAAGCCCATTCTTTTCCCCTTCCATGACTTTGCTGGTGAACTTTGAGCCTATGGAGATTTTTCAAGGACACAGAAGAAAGGCCCCTACAGTTGGCAAAGCCATTTCAGAATAACCTTTACAATGTACTTGATTGGAAAATAGCAGTACAAATGCTGTGGGTTTTATTTACATGTACATATAACCTCCCCGGTATGGCAGCAGCTCTCTGTGTTAAGGAGCAGCATCTCTTCCCAGGTTTGCCATACATCCTCCACTTTTTCAGAGAATGGATGACTTTACTATTCTCTCAGTTGAGAGCAAAGAGCATTATTAGTTGCACTGACTGCAGAATTCTCCTGTTCTTGAGTCTTCTTATTTTAAAGCTTTTCATTTCCCAAGACAGCTGCAAGGTGTCCCTTCAAGGATTTTGCTTTTTTGATTTATACTTTTATACACTCAAATCTCAATTGAGATATCCCAGCCTCATTCCATTTCTGACCTTACACTATCAAACTGGACTGACCTTCCATCTCTCAGGGCTGGGCTGGATTCCAACCCAGGTTATGGAAGCACCGGGGCAGAGCTGCCAAGCAACCCATCAACTGACTCCCAAGGAGACACTTCACCTAGAGCCGCTGCTGGCCACACGAGCCTGCTCAACTTTGAACTTCTGACTCTGCTCGTGTTTTTAACCAAGGGTTCATTTTGGGTTCACTTTGTTTTTCTGAGAAAATCCTGACCACGCTGAGCGCAGCAATCCCACAGATGGCATGGAAGCGGATGACATGGGTCTGAGATCTGCAGACAATACTGAAAATTGTAATGTTAAAAAAAATAATCAGCAATCTCAGCTAGAAGTGAGCTTGTTGGCAGTGAGTTGGAGTTCCTGAGGGCCAGGCACCTGCTTCTGGTCATTGTTCTCCCTCTACCACACCTGTAAGTGTGAGGATATCCAGGTATTCGATACCCTCCAACCTCAGCCAAGAAGATCCAGCCCACAGCAAGGCAACGCCCTGGGGTTGACAAACCTGCAAGTGAAACACACCCAAATGAAATAAATATCTTTTCATTACATCATAGCTCTATTTAACTTCAAAAGGGAAGGAAAAAGGAGAGATACTTTACTGGAATAGCCTTACTGTCAGACTCAGACTGAAAAAATGCAGCTGTCGTGTAAACCTTCTACTGAAAATCCTTTCACTGTCAGAAAACCCTTGTTCTGCACAAGACACTTCTCTTAAATGAATGCCTTTAAAAATCAGTGGAAGTAAGAGAAAAGCAGCTCTTATTCAGGAGAAACTGAGGCAATTTGAGCCAGTATAGTCTGGATTAGCTTCCATCGTGGAAGCCAGTTAAATAAACCTCTAAACAGTCCTTAGTACTTGCTTAAATAATAAAAGGGGGGAAAAATAGAGGTTTTAAAGCTGGAGGTCTATAAAATCTCTATTCCTGTCCTATTCAAGAGCCACCCTTAGCTGCTGCTGATGAGAGCAAAATTGGGAGCAAATAATACTACCATCCTGCTTCCTCAATAATGCCTTTAAAACATATAAGTGCCAGTTGAATTAGCCTATTTATAAGACTCCTTTTTTCCTCCTGACTGTAAACTCCTAATGACTCTCCGTTACACAATGCAATTCAATATGACTCAAGCTTCCAGGGGTCTTGATCCCCTCTAGATAGTGTACCACAAAAGTGATTTATAAACTACAGTCTGAGAAAGTCACAGAGACTGAAGTGATTTGAGAAAATAGTTCAGGCTTGTAAGTGAATACAAGTGCTATGAATTCCAATGACAGAATAATACCCCCTCCCCAAATCTTTTCCTAGCTCATTTCATACAACAGAGAGAAAGGTAGTGTTGAAGGAAAGAGAGGGGAGGAATAAAAAGCCCAAAGGGGATAAGAAAATTGAGAGCTGTATGGTGAGGGCTAATCAGGCACATGCTAAAGTAAGAATTATTTTTTTTTTTGCATGAAAAAGTGTAATGAGAGCCTGTTTGCATTGCAGATCATATCTGTGAAACCCAGCAATTTTGAATGGAGCACTCTGGCTGGAAGAGGCAGGGAAAAAGGTAATAAAAGGAGAGACCACTGATAAGCTGAACTCGGATATCAGGTGTATCATTGGAAGAGAAAAATACATATTTGTCATCCTTCATTCTCCCCATACAAGTGGGCAGTAAACCTATGTTCTTGTATTTTCTTTTCTTGAGAAGGACTCTATCTTCAGAGTTATTTTGGATGGAACAGAGGGAAAAACCAGAAAGAATCCCAAAGCATGCAGTTCCTTCTCACAACACAGATTTTCCTATCCAAATTTCAAAAGGGGCTGTTATTTTGGAGTCTGTTCCCTTCCCCCTCCCCTTATCGCCTCTCCCTGTCTTTCATTTTGAGGCGTTTGGTCTAAAGACAGCCAGGGAGCTAAATATATATTAATTAGAACTCTTGAGGCTGCCATCAATGAGATACAATTATCCCAAACTGTTGCTATTACAGGCTCTGATAGCTTCATTTAAATTCCTGAATAAAACATGAAATATCTTTAATGAGAAATGAATATAGTTGTCAGGAGGGAGTAGTTGTGATATTGTTACTAGTTGAGATATAGAAGATGAAGACATAATATGAATACCTCCGAATTTATATAAAAATGATGGCTGTTAGCAAAAGACAGATCCTCCTTCAGAGACTTCATTTGGGCTGCATATCAAAAAACATATAAAACAGTAACATATCTCTTGCAAGGAAATTCTGCTGTCCAAAAGGCAGCTGGGACTGCTGTCGTGCTGCAAATTGTATCTGTGACAAAGCGTAACACTGGTGTAAACATCTCCTTACCATTAAGGTGAAGGTAAACAAATAATGTGAAGTCCAGTGAAATATTCCTGTTTCCTTGTTAGTCAGTGTCTGACCAGGGGGTTTGGTGTGGAAAACTCTCTCTCTCCCACACACAGCCACATGCTTCCTTGTTTTTCTTCCTTTCTTTTTTTTCTTAAATTTTATTATTTTTAAGACAAATGCCAATGAGAGAGCAGATACACAGTTCTCTCTCCCTTTCAAGGCAACTGAACGACACAAGGCCAGGCCAGCAAAGAACAGTTCTTTAAAT
>NW_008657796.1:147956-151636 GCF_000695815.1 Acanthisitta chloris | reverse complement strand
GAGCTCTTCATTCCTCTGCAGCTGCTTGATGGACTGCACCAGCCATACTAAAAATTCACCCTTGAGCTGCAGCAGAGGTTTCCTCACCTGCTGTTATTTTACTGCATTTACCTCCTCCTTCCATATGTGTTTATTTGTCCCTTTTTTTGCTTAAAGTGAGGTCTCCTATGCATTTTAGACTTTTCAACCAGAAGAATTTCTGAAACAGTTTTCAAAGAAGAGGCAGCTCTGACCCTACCACTATCCTGGAGTCTCTTACCTTACTGTTTCCACTGGATGACAAAGCTCTCCTCTCCAGCATCAGTGCTGAAAAGCAGTGGATTCTGGGTTGGAGCATAGCAGCTATTTAACAGCATGTACCATCACTTATACTTCAGTGTAGGTCGCAAAGTGAAGATGATTATCATACTAATTGAAAGGGCATGGGAAACATTAAGGAGGCAGAACATAATTATCCAAACTGGAAATTGCCAGGTCGCTCCCATTCTTGTGGGATCCTCTAGTGACCACAGAGAATGGTCAGGATCTCAATTTAAAGTCTCAGCACAAGTTTGTATCAAGCATTTTTACATTAAATCAATTAATATGTATGTCCTGAATATTACTTTTGAGATACTTGGAGTGTAGTGGCTCAGTTTCTTCTCCAAGCATTGGTTTTGCCTATATTCTCTAGACAGAGACAGAAAATTATCTTAGGGATACAATTCAATTTCTCTTAATCAACACCTCTTTGCTTCATCGAGTAAAGCATGTTTAATCCATTTAGAGTTAGTTGTCAAGGAATACGCACTCTAATTAATATTTTCCTGAAGATGTTTATGCATGACAGTATAATAAATTAAACAAAGAAACGAAGGATTGAAGAGGTTCTAAGTGCCTCTGTAAGACTGGACCAGAAGAGAGACCTCCGTGGATTCTGTCTCTCTTCCACACAATCATCCAGGGAGATTCCAACTTCAAGATAAGACCTTATAAGAGGTAAAGGTAATTCTTATATCTAATACATCCTCTATTCTTGATAGCTCTCAGAGCCATCTAAGTGTGCTGCAGTTAGGGCAATGAATTGCTGTACTTCAAAATTTGCCCTTCCAGAAATGGATCAACACTTACTGGCAGGTTCCTAGGATGAGAAAAGAGTTGTCCAATGTGCTGTAAAACTTACTCTGTCCTTGCATTTGCCATATTTGTGAGCTTGAAGGCTCACAAGATGAAATATGTGTATTCATACCTCATGATACGAAAATGCTTATAATTCAACCCTCCAAAACTGGCCACAAAAGAACTTGGAAGCAGATTACAGGACCAAGAACACAATACAACCTCAACTGCAATACAACCAAGAGTAAAATACAAATACCTGAATGTCAACCTGAACATTTATGCCACATTCATATGCATTAGATTGATATGAGTAACAACCATTCCTGGGATCAAAAGCCAGCTTTAAGGTGAAATATTGCAGCCCAAAAGCAAATAGGTTATATTAACAAGTGATTCCTTTTCATTTATAGCAATTTTGGGATCCTCTTGAGACAGTCAAACTTGCTGAAGCAAACACTCGCCCCTGACTACATAAGTTATCCTTAAGGAACAGAATTAAAGACCTCAGAGCCTGACACTGCAAACATCAAGTGCAATTTACAGCCCTTGAATTGCTGGAACCAGAGCAGTATCCAATTATGCTCATTTTATTTATGTAGTTTATTTCCTTCAAAAATTAATTTTATGTTCCTAAAAATTGCTGGATTAATAGCCCTAGTAACTGAGCCCATCCATCAACACAAAATATACAACCTAAACAGTGACTCTGCAGATTTTACAGTTTGGTTTAAAGCAGGACTCAGCAGGAGCACGTCCAGAGAGTGACAAGAACCTCCAGAGACCCTTTCAATATTTTTTACCCTTTTCTGAGACAGCATCCATGGTGTCAGCCAGCTTTGACCAGCCACAGTGGGGATATTTCTGATGGGAACAGGCATTTTTAACACGAGGCAGCTGACAGCAATGACTTTTTGACTGGCCCCTTCCAGTTGCTCAAATCTTAAACTGTAGTTAAAGGAAAAAAATAAAAAAGGAAAAAAAAAAAAAAGAAGAAAGAAGAAAGAAATAGTATTAACCAAAAGATGGATGTTTACTTCAAAATCATAAGTTGTTTTCTCCCTTCCCTAGGTTTACTGCAAACTTTCCCTTCTTTCCTCATTCTAGCACTTCTGTGTTTCGACCCTGGCAGTTTTGGGACATACTCCTGCTACACCCTGGGCACAGCAGGAAAGTTTTCTGGAAGAAAACTTCAACCATGTACATTAGAAAGAAAAGAGGAGCCAGAGAAACCAGGCTGTGAGAGGCTCAAGGGAGGTGATGGAAATTAAAGCTAAAATACATGAGCTATATGCACAGTAGCAAATCTGAGAACTTAACATTGGGTTTGGTGGAAACTATTAATTACTGTATGTTATTTTTACAAAAATCTTGGCTTCAGTTATCCCACAAACTCAAACTTCCCCTTCTCCTTTCACTCCTCTTGCAACTTCTCCCAAATTCACCCCTTGCTCCCAGGGCACGCTGGCACCAGCAGGAGGGGGCAGAGCAGCCAGTGAATGTTCAGATGAGACACACACCTTTGCCCTCATCTCGGCAAGATATTGCTTTTCTTCTCTTTTCTTCCATTGTTCTCTAAATTCTTGAAATAAAAGCCCTTCTGACTGAAGGTACCTGTTTGTTCCTATATCCTGAGAAGCCTAACAACAAAGCACTTGGAATTACTTATTGTTATGGCTTGGGGACAAGATTACATCTCTAAGTTTATAAAGCAGCGGCAACATTTGCCACTAAATACAAATGATTTTAATAATCAGCATTATATTTGCTTCCTTCAGCAGGGTGCCTTGTCATTACTTTAACGATAATAATACCCGCTTTTCATTTGCTAAGTGTTATTATGATTATTATTCAGAAGCTTTACTATAATTAACTAACTGAGCCTCACAACACCCCTGTGAGTCAGGTAAAGAATTATGACTCCTTTCTTTTTTTTTACCTGGAATCACAACGATGGGGAAGCTAAGTATTGGAACACAGAGGAGGCTTGGATTAAAACCAGCAGTTCTTGCCTCAAAATCCCATACACAACCCACTCCTTAAATTCTCTGCCTGCAGTTCACCATCTAGTGCAGTTGTCAATTTAAATTCACCAAAATGACATTTTGGAGAGGCAAGAAAAAAAGAAGGAGAAGGAAGAAGAGACATGGCAATCCCTAACAATGCTGAGACACTTTGCTCTCTGCAGTTTAACAACCTCCTTTGGCAGCTCCTGCTCCCGACTGGTGTCAGTTCCTGAATCCTGAGCACTCATGTTCAGCTTGTGCATTACACACATCTCTATCTATACAGGCGACAGCTTCTGTCTGTAATAGCCACCTGTGAGACCAGGGGAGGGGCATTAAAAATTAAAGAACTGCAGAGTAGATTGGAAGCCAATCTTGGGTTTTATAGACAGGGAAACATTTGACAGGTGGTCTCTGCAAAAAAGTGGCCTTAGAGACACATTTCTCTTGATTTTATTTTTTAATTAACTTTTATTCTCAGTATTATCATGTCCTCCACACACAGACACACTTTCTTTCCTCCTCTTTTCCAGCCTGGAATGCTGTTTAACTCACCAGACTCTCACCACTGCGCAA
>NW_008657796.1:134784-147933 GCF_000695815.1 Acanthisitta chloris | reverse complement strand
GAATGTTTTAAATATCTTTTCTTCTATTTACTTCTATCCATCCATCCAAAGAGCCCATAGACCTTGCCATGCACACATAATCAAACTGCTGTGCTTATCATTAAATTAGGGCAAGTGGGTTATCATGTAACTCAATATAGTGACCGTCCAGCAAAGCCTGTAATTGCAGGGGTGCTCAGTGATGAGCAATCCAAGCCCTGGGTCAAGCATGTGCCTGTTAAACTCTTCCACATGTGCCATTCAGGCCCTTCCTGTTTGGGTTTCATGTACTGGTTTCGCACCCCTTGCCTCACATAAAACCAGATGACCTTAGAGAGACCAGAAGGGCCATCTCCATCACTGTCTGTGGTGTAGACTTCACCTCCTGCCATAAAAACACTTCCTCACCTTCCCTCCTGCTCAACCCTCACATTCCCACTTTCAAGTTAATTGGAATAACACATCTGCAGCCAAACAACAGAAACCAGTGCATCCCCTCCAGGCCCCCCCTGCCCACTCCCCTTCCCCTCCCCAACCCCGCTTTGCTTCATTGACTCCTCCAAACCCACCGCATTTAGACAGGAGCACTTAACCTTCTGCAGAATATCTTTATGCTCCATTTTCCTTTCCATTAGGAAGGAGATGAAAGCAAGCAGAGGATGCTTTTGTACAGCTGCTGCTGCTGCCAGCAGATGTGCTCTCCCAAGCCTATATGTGTTTTAAGCATAGGCTAGAATACTTGTGTGAGGGTTTTGGTGTGGAAGGGATGTATGAAGGAAGCTTAAGGAATGCTAAGTTTAAGCCAAATGCAATGGTTTACACTCAAATCAAAGTAATTTGCACCTGCACGGCCTTCTACTTTCTTACCACTGTTAACCAAAACTGCTGTACTTGCAGCATTTTGGATTTGATTTTCTAATTTCTGTCCAAGTATAAAAAGTCACAACTCAAACTGAGACTAACCATAGGCCTTTACCACCTGAGGAAAAGATCTTTTATAAACCTGCTAAGTTTTGCTGTGGTACTCACTTCTTTACTCCCAGATTAAAAATCACTTCTGGGATGTTTGGTTTTTTTCCTAAAAATTCATTCATGAAACAATGAGAAAAATATCTAGATTTTTTAACCCATTTTCTAAATAAGTCATAATTTCTTTTAAAAAGGTAAAACCAAATCTTAGGAGCTTTTACACTAAGAGCAGAAGATCCAGCCCATGCAACTGATGAGAACCAGGAGTTTTCTGTTCATGTGTGTTCCTGGAAAACCATGTGGAAAACTCACTGGGATCCAGCTCTGAGTTAAAGCTTGGAGAGTGCAAGTAAACTGGCTCTAATGAAAATCATCTAGATTGCATCCTCCCAGGAGGCATTTCACCCACCAAAGATGCAGGCACATCTGCGGTAGGCAGCAGCTAAACATAAATATAATACAGGGGGAAGTGATGAGTCTTCTCTGCACCTGAACTGCTGGATGTATTTTAGGTTGGAAGATCCTGTTTGGAAGCTGCTCAGTCCCATATCTACTCTTGCTTATATGCTGTGTTGTAAAACATGCCTGGTAGTGAACTCTGTTTTCCATCTCAGGTTGAAGGAAGGAGGATGTTGTGGGAATGGCCAGGGATTAGTTCTGGACCTACTTTTCCTTTGCTCTGCACAGTCTTTGTGTATGGCTTGGGGCAAGTCACTTCAACAAAATTTCCCACCTCTAAACCCACAGTATTATTGCAGGTACAGACACTGCTGGGACAGGGAGGATCCTGAATGGGGCTGAGTCACCAGAGCAGCAGCAAACACCATCATTTATGATGGACTGGAAGGAAAGTGTCCTCCATTCCCTGATATCCAACCCAAATCAGCTTGAGGTGGTGTTAATGAAGCTATAGCATATCCAGGCTTTGGGAAGGGCACGTTCTGGTTAAATATTTCCTGCAGCAGTGCATGGGGGGACTGCTGTGAGCAGGGCAGTCAGAGGGGACCTCTCTCTGCAAGCAAACTGCTTTGGTGGCTTGCCCAGCTCCAACAACAACAATCACTCTTTGCTCCTTAGTGCCATCAGGACCAAATCAAAGCTATATGAATCTCTGTCATTCCCTCCCTTCCCTTATTGCACCAGAGGCTCAGAGAGCCTGGCTTTGCCGTACCAGTCTCATTGTATTAGCTTGATAAACCATCCATTTACCTATAATTCAACAGACTGTAAAAATCCTTGTGGCTATTGCACAATAAGGAAAATAAATAATAATATGCCTTAACAAGCATCAGTCGAAATAACCAGGATTTGATGGACCCGGCGATAAACAGCAGATTTACTTTCCTGGGAATGCAGACAAACTAATCAGATTTAGTTGGCAGCTATGAAAATACAACTGATGGGAGGCTCAGCGCCGGCTCACACAATCCCCTCCGTCCCTGCTAACACAGAGGGGCATGAAAGGAAAGGACATTAAAAAGGTATCGTATCATCATGTCCCTGTGCTGGATGCAATGCCCTGGCACACTGACAGCTGGCTGGCAGCTTTCCATCCCTGGGAAGGGGGATACTGGTCTGCACAGCCCAGACAGCAGTTTAACCCCAGGGTCAGAGGCCAGTCAGGCGTTATCTACCGACTGGGCGCATTTCCTCCGCATCTGTGGCTTCAATATTCCCGAAAAAGACACTGACAGGAGGATGAAAGCTAATGGGAGCTCCTCTGGTATTTAGAAATTTAAAGGCCCACATTCATTTTTAATGACCTTGGAAACTCTCTTTTAAAAAAATAAATACCTAACCAAAAACAAACAGTCAAAAGAAATTTATGTTTTGTGAGAGAAAGAAAATTACTCCTAGCCTGCCTTCCCTACCTGATTTTTCAGGACTTCTAGCTGTTGGACAAGAGGAGGATTGCTGTGAACTTTGTTAACTAAAATGTAATTTTCAGGATTACATTCTGAATATGAGATTAATTGTACAATTGTGCCTTGCATGTACGCTATTAAGCTTTTAATGCACAGGACTAAAATAATTCCTACCTTAGCAAGGTAAAATCCACTGTTATGTCCTCCCTGTTTGTCAGTACAGGGAGAGTTTGAAGGACCCTTGCCAGTCTGCATCACACATAGGGCTAGTTTTTGAGCTAAGCACTTTATTTGGTGCATCCCTGAGATGTTTTAAAGCCACTCTTGTTTTCCTACTGTCTTGGAGGTGCCAATGCTGTATAAACTGAAGCAGCCCTAAATCTGGTTCCATTTATGGCATCTGAAAAAGCAACAGGGAGCTGTTCCAATATCTTGTGGCCAGGCAGGCAGATGAGGTCCTTGATTGTATCCCATCTGCCAGATACCAGGATGGAGAGATGTCCCTAGAGCCCTTCTTTGCTGCCAGCAATGCTCTGCCAGTGGGTGTCCCAGGTACCAACCCTTCCATCAGGATGACTGCTTTGTGTTGGCAAAGGCCTACCAAGCAACTGTTGCTGCTACAGACCGCAGAGCCAAGGCCTGTCATTAGAGATAAAATAATGCCCATTGCAATTACCTGGGTACAGTTGAACTCCTTTTATTGATTATGTTACAGCATTAATTCTAGAGTAATGCAGCCATGGATGGAGCCAAGATGACTGTCTCCAGTGTAGGATGCTCCAATGTTTTTAGGTGTATTGCAAGTTAATCTTTCTCCTTTTGTTATCTTTTAAGATGATAACATTCAAACACTAACTTATTGAGCGCTATTAATGGACCAAAGAGTTTTTCCCATGTGCTCAGCTAATTATTACACAGACTTCACCAAAAGAATAGAGACCAGAAGACACATCATAAGGGACTTTTTTGCCAATTCTTATGAGTCACAAATATTTACTGAGTCTTTCCCACCCACATCACAAAGCCATTTCTATGATTAATATCTTTATGGCATCCTCTGTGGAGAAGAAGCCAACACCAACATAGCCTCTGCATTTTAAAGGTGAGAGAGATGGATGAGGTCATTTTCCCATCCCTCGTCTCATTTCCCTCCCCATCTACAAGGATGCTCTTTAGGAGAATACCCTAATGGAGGGTTTGTCTAGACTAGCTTTTAATTGACTCTAACAACAGGACTTCCTCCATTTCTCCAGGGAGATCATTCCACTGCCCAACAGACCTCACTGCCAGGAAATGCTTCCTGATATTCACCTTACCTACTCCTTCCTCATTGTCATCCCCAGAGCTGCATTCAGATAATGTTGTGTATAACCAGATCTGTAGAGTCCATCCGTCTCACCAAGGAACTTGCAGATGGACCACACTTTCAACATTCCTGTTAACTTCAATTTGTCAACTTTTTTCCTTTCGAAGCCCTAGATGAACATAATTACTTTCATTTATATCTTTGCCTGATCATTAACTTGATTAGTTTATGGAAAGGGGTTTTGATGGCAGTTGCAGAGAGAGTACCACCTTTTGGGTAGACATCAAAATCAATCATATTTTTAACTTACTCCATGGACAAAATGGTGCTTATATGTTTTCCTCAATAAACTCCAAATCCAGAATGTAGAAGAATGACTTTTCCAAATAATTGTTTCAAAAGAAATCAGTTTAGATTCATTTACTCTCAGAACAATCACATAAATAGTGAACAATACGTTAATAAGGTAGTGAGAGATATATTAATAGTGAGTAAATCAATTGTTATGGGCTGTTCAATACTGAGCTTATTAGCCAGGTTTATATTCATCTATGCTACTAGAACTGATGTGCTTTAAATAATCTATAACATGTTATTCATGACTTGAGTATTCTTCTCTATTAATAATTTACTAACAGTTTATAAACTATTCATAATTGCATTCTTCATATCAAAATATGATCTTCAATTCAAAAGTGAATGATAGCTTGAGACAGTCTCTACTGGTCTAAACTGGAGACACACAGGGAACCACCATGAAGCTATCGAAACACCATCTAAGCCATCCACACAGTTCCCATCATTTGCTTCAACTCCTTTTGTAGCTTTTAGGAAACTTGATAGGCAACATAAATTGATTTGCAATTTTGAAAAAACTGGTAGGAAAATATGCTTAGAGCATGGTTAATGCTTTCATTGTGTTTGAGAGTCCCTTTTCATCTGCTGATTTGGAAATACATGAGGAAGGCAGACTAAGAGGGAGTCACCTAGACTATCATGCAGGCATTATTATTATCACTATTTTTATCATAATTGTAGAATTGTGACTTCTCCATCTTACCAGTTCCATCCAGGCAGAGAAACAACTTGTTCTCTGCTTTGAGCACAAGTCGTGCTGAAAATGGTTGAAGGGATGCCAAGAAGAAACGGAGTAATAAGATTTCGTCAACAAACAAAGGTCAATGCTACTCTGGCTTCCTCAAACTGGAATTGTCACAGCTGTACTCTTCCAAAGATCCACCAAGTCCTGGAAAAAGAAATGCCAAAGCCTTGGAAAAAAAAGGAATCCAGTAAGTGCCACAGAAGAAAGAAAGAATCTGTTTATTGGTCAGTCAAGGAATAGCTAGACTGTGTTAGGAGAGGTGTTTTCGATATAAAGTTATCAATGTTCAAAGCACTGATAAAAACTTGTGGAAATATTTAATCTAGCTCTGGTAACTGTGTTTAAGAACAAAAAGCTTACTGGGACAAATGCTTTTTTTTTAGGAATGCACTGGCACCCTAATGAAAAGGTTAAGGGACTTTGTCTTATTTAAACAACTAAAGATTTAAAAGAAGTTATGATGACACTTTTAAATGCATTCAGGGTTCAGGATGGTGAGGCCAGGGGAACAGTAAAGATGGAGACTATTTAAGTTGAAGGACATTACTGGAACTAGATCAATAAGTTATAGAAGGACCATGAATAATATTACCATGAAAAGAAAACAATGTGAGTATTGATTATTTGAGTATTGATCATTTGAGTATTGAAACTCTGTTATCATTTCTTAAAATCAAGCAGTTGTAGAAGGGAATCTGAACTGCAATTTGATAAACTTTTGAAAGGGATTGTATTATTAAGGAGACATGAATCCTCTGTGACAGTGTAGCCCTAAAAGGTTTGAAAGGAGTCTGAATTCCTCTTTATTTACACTGTAATTATCTTATGCATAAAGCTTCTGCAGATACTTCTGGAAAGCAAGAAGGATTTATCCCCTTCCCACCTTTTTTGTCTTCTGGCAGGTTTATGGGGTTTATCTGGGTGCAGTTTGTGCCTTTCTTCGACTTACTGCTGATTGACCATCATAAGGAACAAGATGTAGAAAGATGCAGTGATATACTTACAGATCCACATGTCCCCAGCTTACATGAAGGCTGGAACTGATGGATGAACTCTTGAGAGAGGAATAAAGTTTGCTAAATATACCTAGATGACATAAACATGCTTTATTTCTTTGGATAACTCAATAGTACAATATATGAGTGATGGGGCAAAATAGAAAATGGAAAGAAAATTCTTCTGAGTATTTGTACTACCTAGATTTGATTTTGAACTCAATTCCCACATGCTTGCTAGACGGTCTGTCTTAGTTTGTGTCTGAATGACCTTTGAAGGCTTGAATATTGTGGACCCTTCTGAATCAAGTTTGGGACTGCAATCCTCCTTCTCTGGAGGAAAAATAACTTCAGAAAGAGCTGGAACAGAAGAAAGATTTGTTATGGCTTGTAGATTGGGTGATTTATCCAGTTTGGAAACAGTGACAAAAACGCTATCTCCTGTTTCCCCAGAACGAGTCTGAATGGTGGAGAAAATTAGCCAACTTTTATCAATTTTTTTTTCCCTTTAATTATTATTATTGCCAGCTCAGCTCCATCATTCAACTACACTTAGCAGATTTAATTTTTTTTTTCACTGCAAAGTACTTTCTAACAATACTTATTAATTTTGCTGGAGGAGTGGCCCAAGTAACTGGAGTATTCTCCTGTTCTGTCCTCCCACACACAACTCAATCTTCCTCTGTGCTCGTGTAGGAACAGCAGCCTCCTCTTTCATGCGTCTGTGCTATAAGTGGAAAGAGGATTTGACTTAAAGGGACACTGACAACTGTTTTAAAACCTTCAGTTAATTTGGTGTCAAAGTAATTTTTTAATATACTTTGGGAGTTTCTTTAGAGAGATGAGAGAGTGAGAGATCTGTTAAATGAAGGAGAATTAATTATTCCCAGCCATTACTGAAAATACAAATACAACCAGGTTGTGTTAGAGCAAATTAAATTCATTTTAAACAAAAGTGAACCTGACCATTCTTGTTTCATTGCCTGATCCACAGCACTGACAGTCACCCTTCTCCAAGGCAGGCTGGCTTCTCCAAACTTCACTTCTTGTTCAAGAGAATTAAGTATTAATCTGGCCACTTTTAGAGAAAGCTGAATGATAACCCTGTTTGCTCAGACTGTCTCAACTGATTAAGTCTTGTTTCCCAGCTGATTGGGAAAATATATGAGAGTGACAAGCTTTTGTCTTGCACAGATCTTCCTGTTTCTCTGTTTAGGCAGATACAAACCTAAACACAGAACCTGAAATTTAGAAGCTGAACAGAAACCTCCAAATTTTCTCTCCCCCAAAGCCTGTCTAGAACATTTCTCATGTGTCTTTCTTAATCTGCCACTAGATATTCTTCCTTTCCTGCTACAAGATACTAAGATACAGGTTTTGTTGTTGTTTGTTTTTAATGAAAAACATACTGTTAAATCCATTTGCATAGAAAACCAACACAGCAGTAAAGTCAGGGTAGGGGGTTGCTAAATGCTGATGAGAGCTGAGGCATATTAACCAGGTATAAATGTGTTGCTTTACTCTCAAGCTTTGAAATAATTGTTAAAAGGGTTCAAATCCATTCTCTCACGGCCTATAACATACACAGAGTAGTGCAGAGGAACATAATTAACTCCTCCTCAGCTCTTCCCTGCCTTTGTAGCTGCATTAGGAAGAATTGTGTGAAACTGAATCAGAGTTATTCTGTTAACAGCAAAAAAAATACTGAAATGAAACCTCTCCTGGCACGTGTTTCCAGTCCCAGACACACAGAAACACAACCCCTGCTCAGGTCCTGCTGTGTTCACAGCTTTGAGGTGGCCAAGTCAGCATCTGGGGAAGTGAAGGAGCACTAGCTGCAACAGAGGGAGGCACATGGGGCATGTGGGTCAAACCCCTGGCTTGGAAACCCTAGCAGCACTTAGCCACCTCTCCTCAGCCTCCTCCTGCCTAAAAATATTTGAGAGAAGACAGAGTGGTGAAGAGATGCTATCCACAGCCACTGAAAGAGCAGTTGGAGCAATTTAGAACTCTAAAGCTGACTTAATCTGAGCTCATGGCACATTGCTAACATAACGCCAAATTCAGTGGCCATTGCATCAGAAGAGCTGAAAGACATCTTGGAACCTGCATCAAGGCCAGGCTTGTCTTGTAGACAGAAGCAACAGCTATGCTACCCACCTGTGACACTACTCACAAGCAGATACAATCAACCCTGATAGATAATTTCACAAAACACTTTCCATAGGGCGCCAGGAGCTTTTTAAATATTAAGCAGTGAGATCTGCTGGCTGCCTCTCTGGGATTGCTGTCTCTGACACGGGTGATCCCAGCCTGGAAGCATAATTTAGCAGCCAAACCCTGCTTCTCAGTGAGCTGTTTGCAGATGTGGATTTTAATTAAAAATATTTAATTTTCAGCTCTGAGTTCCATTTGCTTTACCTGGCACTAAGGTTTCTGGTGCTCATCACACAGGCTGCTGCAATGCCACAGCAAGGAAAACTCAAGCAGCTTCTTCTGCCTATAGCAGTTCCACTGAATGGCCCCATTGAGCACTGTTTTGTGTTCAGCCAGAACAACCAAAAAAGAGATCTGAAAAAAATAAACATAACTTCTGGCTCAGAACCTACCTTATACTCAAGCAGTTCTCTCCGAGATTAGCAATATGGAAGCAGCACCTTTCTAGCCCCATCAAGATGCATCCCTGTAGAACCTCTTTATTGTTTTTCATCCACAGGAGACTGCGAACTCTAGGCGTTGCTCAAATCCAGAGCAAAAAAAGCTAAGTTAAAATTGGCACCTCAGGCTTGTATCACACACTGTTTGACAGCTATCTCCAAAGCCCACCTGATCCTGTGGCCATTTTATCCTGAGATGAGACACTGCATTCCCAGAGCTCCTACAGCCTCACGGGATGGACATCACATGGTCCAGTGGGACCTTACATAGTTCCTTCATTGCCCTATTTTCCTTGAAACATAAGACAGTGGTTGAGTGAAAAGTTCCTGTTTCACTTTTTATTAGTCATCACTTAATTTACCTCATTTCACGTATTTAGTGAGTAGCTTTAGCTTTACATAAAACTTTCACTACTAAGTTTTGCAGACACATACTCAGTGAATCAAACATGCTTTACTGCAGACCCTACTCATAAAAAACCTTCTACCTTTGTCCTCTGCCCACTGCAAAGAGCATACACAGCATTCTTCCATGGATAAACACTTCTTTGGAATTCAGCAGGGAATTTTGAGCATTCTGAAAGTTCTACATTATGGTTGATAAATATCTGAAAAGCTGTTTTGAGATTACCATTTAGGTCCAAGGTTTTTAGGGAATATGGAGGAAGTATGTTTTCCTTGTGTGAGGAAAAACAGAGCAGAAAACAAGGAAACAATCCCAGGATAAAAACGCTTCATTATATTAAATATCCAAATTATTGAATTTTGAGATGTTGCTTATCATTAAGATTTTTTTTGAGAGTGTTTTGATCATGGAAAATATTTTGATATATTGTTGGCCTTCTTGTAGCTTGCTTTACTTCCAATGAAAAGGTTCATAGATCTTTCACTGCTTTTAGGAAGACAAGTCCTATGCCCTCTAAAGAAACTCCTGTTAAAGGGCACATACAACTCAGTGTCTGCAGTGCCAGTGAGAGCTCATAGACAGAGAAAGAGTTTGTGAATTGTTTGGGGGAAGGACAGTACATGGCTGTATGGCACCTGATGCAAGGGAGGCATGACATATGACCCTTATCGCAAACACAAAAATAAACATCAACAAGACAGATTGAAGAACACATCAGAAACACTAAAAATAAAGTTAAAAATAATCACTGATAACATTTAGCCTGGAGTGCTTTTCGCTTTGTTATTCTATATTGACAATCCCACCTAGAAACGGGTCTCTAAGACTTTTTGACTTGTAGACAATCCAGTTTGCTCTGCAGACCCAAATGTATCCATTGTCCCCCATGGGAGGGCCCCAGGGGCTTTGCTATGCTGCATCTTTGGGGACGGATCAAATGGCTCCCAGACGAGAACAGAACCAGACATTTTCCAACCAAATACCTCTCAGGTCACTGAGCAATGCTCTGGTGGCTCTGCCTCGCCAGCAAATGCCCACACTGAGGCACGTCAATAAGTAGCTTTGCCTGAGGAACCTTCCTCCCTCCTTTAGGGTTTCTGTGCTGATGGCAGGAAAGGATACATGTCCCTGCCTCGACCAACACCAGCATGGTCCAGTGAACTGGCTGAAACCACTGACATGGGCAGGGTGTGTGTTGAGATCCCAGTCTGGGAACTGGGGCACTGGCAGCACATAGGTTTTAATCCACCCGAACCACTACTGAGGAAGGCAGAGAGGGTAGAGGTGTAGCTGGCTGAGGGAGAGCAAAGGTGGAGGGGAAAAAGCTCCCCTAATTGCCATAGCTCCACAATCATTGCTGATGATCACTACCAGGCATGGCAGAGCAGTAACATGAGAGGACTCCAAGTGAAGGAGTTTCGAACTTGGCTTTGGGGTGAATTGCACCAGCCTGTTGCTGTACTGAAGTCCCAGACACCAGAGCCCCTGTGCCAAATGGTGTAAAGCCAAAACAAAGCCCAGTCCCTGATTATAACAACTTACAGCCTTGGGACATGCAATTATTCATTTAGATGAGGCTTTATGTCAAGAGCTACTGCTTTATAAGACAATTGGGTACTGCCACAGATGACTGCCACAGCAAGGACGTTTAGGAAATCTCTCAAGATCACCCAGTAAGTGCTGCCATAGGATCCAGAGCACAGCTGCTTCATCACTCTGTTCCTGGCTGTCATGTTGAAGGATAGCAAAATAATATCAGGTATTTTTTCCTATGCCATGGAAATGAGCTCTGTTACCTCTTCAGGGGGACAAATCTCTTCTACAGCTAAATCATGCTGCATGAATACATGGAGAGCGACTCCTGGAGTTCATTGGGAAAGAGCAGCCAGGTTTTACAGGGCACAAAATCCTTGTCCCCATCCATCTCACCTGACAGAGTGGACAGTGGAAATCGTACCATGTCCATACTACTCACTGTGGGATCCAAGATAGAACCTCTAAAACCACTGCTGATTTTCTTTCCTTGTGTCCTGGAGAATCCACCAACAGTGACTGATGGATTGGCATTGCTACTCTAGGTCAGCAGAGCCTATCACAGGACACTTCAAACACTGGGCAGCTTTCCCCTCCCTTTTAAGCAGAACCTAAGCAAAGATGAACTGTTTGAATCTCTTAGCATGAAAGTCTCCAAGCTGATTTTCAAATCTTCTTAAAGCAGTGAAAGAGAAGTATACCAAAGTATCAGATGTTGAAAAACATCTCAGAGCAAGAACAACATTGCCCTTCCCCTTCATCTCTTGCTTGCCCCACCACAGCCACTAGTTTCAACATCTCTCCTTCCTCACCACCCATGGCATGAGCAACAGACCATGTACCCAGCAAACCCAGAAAGGGGCAGGTCCAAATCTTTGTCTAAATCCAAGTCGTTTTTCCTACCCCAGTCAGAAGAGGCATGAGTTTATGATAATGATGTTCTGCATGAACTTGTTCTCCAAACAAGGACCAATTTGTCATCAGACAGAAATGGAAAAGGGTCAACCTTTCCTGCCCCTTCCACACATAACAAATCCTCTTTTCAGGGGCGAATGGCTTGAAAGCTCCAGTTATCGAAGTCTGTTTTCCACAAAGAGTGACACCTCTAGACCCAGACTTCTCCTTTCTCTTTTTTAGGCTATGAACAAGTCTCTGGTATTTTGGCCAGGATACTTCTCCAATACAGCTTCTGTCTCCAGGAAAAGCAAAAAAAAAAAAAAAAAGAGGGGTTTAAAAAAAAAAATCTGCTTTTTTTGGAAAGTTCTGCAGATATTTAATGCCCCCTCTTTCTTCTTTCTATTTTTTTTTATTTTTTTTCCTCTTCTTACAGTCACACAAGCAAAACAACAAGAGGGTCCTCTGATGAATGTGGCGGATCGCCATGGTTACGGTTCAGAGATGCAGCAAAAAGCAATTATGGTGGGACATAGAAGGGAAAAATGAAAAAAAAAATAAAAAAAAAAAGAGAGAAATGCACCTCTTTGTCAGAATTTCAGAACAGCTGTAATAACACTTCTGCACCCCAACCAGTGCAAAGTAACTGAAATATTGTGGCATGTTAAATGCCAATGCATTAAATACCGGGATTTCAATGTCACATTATTTAAAAAGACAGGAAGCATTAATTTCCAGCTGCACTTTCAGCTTGTTAAGTCATCTAGGGGGAATAGGGAAAAAGGAGCAAGTCCGTGGCACGGGGCCTCACATTTTGAGGTGTGAAATAAAACACTGTTCAGCGAGGCAGTGGAATGCACTTGTAACAGATTTAATCTGACAGCAGCTGCGGTTTCCTATTTAAGCTTTGTGTGATTTATTTTTCCCCTTGGTGTTGGAGCTTCTGAAAGAGACGGCGATGCTCTCCTGACCTTTCCCAATCAGTGGATCTCAAAGCTCTTTGCCCCTATGCATCCAGTATTGCTGGCTGAAATGGGCAAGGGAGGTGGTTTCTCACTGTTCTCACACACTGGGTGAGAGTTGCTCAGGTCTGATCTCCCCAGCCCGAAGGTCACAGGTGAGTTGTCTTGGTTTGGGCCTCCTCAATGACTGGGAGAAGCAGGAAATTCTAATTTTACATGCTGTTGTTTTAAGATTATATTAAAAGCTGCATATGACAGGCTGGATTTATCTGTGAAGAACACGTATGTCCCTAACATTTATTTCTAACAAAAGAATAAGATTCATCTCTGCTCTCTCTTATTTGTATTTAATCTTGATGGTTTCTGTCATCGCTCTTACAGATCTATTTTTGGTGACAACAGCAGCATAAGGTATCTCCCTTCCTTTTCATACCTGTTGCATACTGTAGCCTCCAGCTGTGTTCTTGTCTTCCAGGCTATG
>NW_008657796.1:125283-134765 GCF_000695815.1 Acanthisitta chloris | reverse complement strand
CTGCTGAATTTTAGACTACAGAAAGAGGCAGAAGGTGAGAAATGACTGAAATGGATCTGTCTTTCATCCTATTCACCAAAAGGTTCTGAAAATTGTAGTGACAAAGGCCAGAGGTAACAGTAACCAGGAAAGGTACAAACAGTGTTGTGCATGGTACACCTTGGGTGCAACAAAAATGAAGGATGGGCAGAGAAATACAATGATGAATAGACAAACCAGCCCCAACAGGACAAAGATTAACCACTTCACAGGTTATTTACCTCTTTTCTGATTACTTCCCTCTAGTTATGTTTCCTGTTTCTCCATTGAAAAGAGCTCTCATGTTACAAATCCTAATTCCAGCTGATCACAAGAGCAAACTTCTCCATCCAGCCAGAAAACACTGAGTCACTGAGGGACTGAGACAAAAATTAGGTTTCCCCATCCTAGCAATCAGCCCACTGTTCCTCTCTTCTTTCTATATTATGCCCAGCAAAACTGAAGTTCCAGACTGCTTCCTGAAGCAAAAGAAATCTGAGAAAACCTGTGAATGAGAAAAGACACTAAATCTGAAGGAAAATTAAGTATTGCCAAGTCTTGTGGTTATATATCACAAGCCTATTGATATTTTGAATTTTTTAATTATTTTTTTAGCACTGACTTCTAAAAGCAAAAATCAGTATGAACCTCTTATTATAAGAAATCGTGAAAAATAGAAAGTAGGGGCTGCTAAAGTGAGAGGCAGCCTAAAAAAAAATCCCACAGAGCTTGAGGTTCTTTTGCTTTTTTAAAGCAATCCATGATTTTGACAAACCTGTTGCAACTTCTGAACACTGGGTATGCTCCATGCTAGATGATGTAGTGAGGTTTCAGAAAAATTTGTCATAGGAGAAAAGCTCTGTGGAATGAAGCTGTGACCTAGTGTTGCAGGCCATGCCTTTACTGACAGCACAGCAGAAGTCTTGAGAGCTAAACCAACCCCTGAAATGAATCCTCCTCTAAATCCAATAGATGGATGCACAGGGAGGTTGTGGTGTCTCAGAGTACTCCTCTGCCAATGCAGCTTCAAGGCTTTTCTTCTCTTAGCACTGGAAATGTAAATCTGAAAATAAACAGTAAAATTTACCTGGAGTTTACTTTTGTCTAGAAAAGAAATGGACATCCTCAGTTTACCAAGCAACTTGAAGAAATTTGGTGTTTAATCCCATTAAAATATTTTCCTATACTGAAAATCAAGAAGAAAAACAAAATGCCATTGGAGACTCCTCTCCAATTTAATTCGATTTTGGTCCAGAACCACTTCTTTTGTTAAACTATCAAAGGAATGATTAGCAATCTACTCCACAGGGGGGTGGGTTTAACCTTTCCCTTGGTACTTCACACCTTTGGAAATTTGATTTCCACTTTACTTTCTTCCATCTCGAAGCAGTTCCCAAATCAGAGGTAACCAGCCAGATGATTCTCACCCAGCCTGGCAGGAAACACCAGTGCCAAAGCCAACTGATGAGGTACCAAACAGGAAGAGTGGCAAGGTGGGTGAAAGAATCTCAGCTTCTAGGTTAGGCTTAAGGTGAAAGCAGAGAGTGTTTGCAAAATTGTGTCAAGTGATGAGAAGTAAGGCTGAAAGTTTTACAAGTTTCAAAATCCATCTCTCCTTCCAAAAGAGGTAAGAGAACAAGGATTGGAAACCTGACAAATGAGCAATTTAGGAAGCTTTGGCTTGGAAAATGGTGGTGCTTCAGTGCAGCCCCTGAACCAACCATGGAGGGCTCCAAGAAGAAAGGATCATTAAGTTGAATGAATGCCAAGCTGCAGCAGCAGACACAGCCCTGCAAGGTGCTGAACCAGTAGGATCTAGATGCACACAGAGCCCTTCCTATCAAACACTCAGTGTCCAAATGGATAATTTCCTAGAGACTGAAAGCAGATCAGAACAATCAAAAGTGCCCCAACTCTGCAGCAACAAGTACTACTGTCAAGGCATTCTTTGTGCTATCTGCACTCTACATTTCTATGAGAGAGAGACAAAAGAAAGAATTCCAGAACAAAGGTTTCATTGCAGACTGCTATTTTCTCATTGCTTTATTATTTGCTCTTTGCACATGTCAGCTAAGTGGACTTGTGAACAGCCTTAATTAGAAATGCAGATTACACTGGGTCAGAACACAGTGGACACTTTCTCCCCAGCAATCCTGCTGGGAAAACACATGGCCAATTCGCTAAGAAACAAACTGAAAGTCAAAGTTATCTTCATTTTTAGGCTATACAATGCATGCAACTGCTGTGCCCCTTTCATACATCTAGCAGTTTTGTATAGTTCTTCAGTCTTAAAGAACTTCATGGAAGAAAAGGACTGTGCTTGCAGTAGAAAGTCCCAGTTCTGGTAGTGGTTTGATCTGCTGAGGTAGGATCTGACATGATCAATGCTGTATTGAAGAGCTGCAACCTGAAAACCAGCTGGTTGTTTCAGACCTGACAATAGGCTTGAATACTTGAAAGCTTGTCTCCCCACCCACAACTGAGATTAGTGTGGCAAATAAAAGATATTAACTTTCCCCACATCCCTGGGCTAACTTGGTTTACTAACACTCCTCCCTATGAGTGGAACTTCTCCCTCTGAACATATGTCCAAGTACAATTACACAAAAACAGGACTACAAGTTCTTAGAATAAATGGCCATTTTAGATCTTACTGGCCATTTGATGTTTTGCAGAGGAGTTCTTTGAGATTGCCCCATTGTATCTTCTGATTTTAGCAATGTTTAAAATCCCCCTTGTATTACTCAAGAGATGTGCCTGTTTTCCCAGCTGCTGCATTACAATCATTAGCAGGTTCTGAAGCAAGCAAAAATGGACAAAAGTAAGGGATGAAAATAAGATGTTTCATGTCATCACACACACATTGTTATCTAGGGCACTCACCAGCAGGATAAAAATTGCTCCAGTCAAGGCAAGGTTCACTTGCTTACAGGCAGAAGCTCTTCACTGTTGCATTCCTGGATGTCATGTGACAGAGTTGTAAGGTGAGTTCCACCTTACACAGGGGAGTTCCAGTTTAACCTAAAAACTGAATCTGGAAGAATAAACCCTTACAACGAACCTGTAGAAATATGTGTCTAAAAAAAGGGTTGCTTGGAATGACTGGCTATGAATATGGATTTGGGGGGATATTTTTGCCTTTGTTAAGTGTTTATTAGCTGTTGTGACTTTCTTGGATTCATTGAGGAAATGTAAACATTTCATTAAAGACAAGGTAAAAAGTCTGCAACTGGCTTCAAATAAACCATTAAACATGTGAAGCTGAAGGGAACTACGGATGCATATCCAAAAAGTCTGCAAAGATGGACTAAATTTCAGACCTCAACCTGATCAATCACTCCTTGTAAATGCTTTGTTTTAAGCAAGATCTGTGAGTAGAACTGGCAGGTACACAGGGGCTGAGAAGGGCATTAGTGAATCATTTCAGAAAAAGAAAAGGTATGAAATTTTCAGCATAGAAACAAGAGCTATGAGAGAGCTCAAGAGTCCAGAGTGGTCTTCATGCCCCAAAATACATCTCCTTCCATAAGGCTTTGAAGGAGACTTCTGACTTTGAAACTTTCCTCATTTATTTATTTACTGCATTTACCTGTCCAGGAAAGTCTGTTGAGAGGATGCATTTTCTCCAGAGGGGTTTGGAAAGGAAAGAACAGAGCAGAAGAAGGGAGTGCAATGAGCACTGGAAATGCACAGACCTGTCATTGAAATCCTGACCTTTCTGACAGCTCCTGGCTTCCCGTCGGCATTGTGTCAGGGCCAGGACTATCACGTTTCAGCCTCTGCCTTGCCTGCAGCAGAGTGTAGCAATTTCTTTATAATCAGTGGCTTGTATTTTTTTTTTTTCATGGCATCATGACGGCACCTGAGCAGAGAGTTTTAGTGGAGGGTTCAAGCAGAGAATGAGAAACTCAACTGAAGTGAATTGGGAGTTGTTCAATTCAGGTTAAATGGAACTGGGTTTATTTGCTACAAATACATTTCAATCTAAAATCCACTAATGACTCAACTGCTCTTCTCTGCTAAAGCAAAAAAAATAATAAAGGGATTAAACATTTCTCCCCTTCCAGTCAATGAAAAAATTCTTTTTGGCAACAGTGGGAGTAAAATGTCATTAAAAATTTCTAATATCACTTCTAAGAAAAGGTTTGGGTGGGAAGGATAATTGTTGAGAATTTTTTTCTGTGATATCTTATGCTAACTTACTGTCAGAACTATTGTACTGTTACAAAATATTTTTCAAAGTCTTGTAATGAAACTTAACTGGAGATGCAAATAAAACATATAACCAAGTTTATCACTTTCCATTTTGAAAATGCCAATAAGGTCTCGGCATTTCAGAACAATGTAGAAATGTATATCACAGTACTTACTATCAGGTTATGAACTGATTTTCTCCTCGTAAGTATCTGAAATGTATATTCTTCATTAAATTTCACAAAGTATTAGACATAGGTAAGGGTTTTAAGTGATGTTTTTCAGGTATTTGAATTCACTTAAATTGCTTTAGTGGTGCTGATGCTTCTAGGGTGTTTTGTAGGGTGAATTTTACAGGGAGAGAATTTTATGTGAAGTAAGGAAACTTAAGATACGTGGAAAATAGGAGCAGCCATAAGTGACAATCAGTATCAGAAACATGACTTTAAAAATCTGCTCAGGAAACCAAAGATCTTCACAGGTAAAATTCCAATGGAAAAGATATGAAATGTAAGTGGAACTAGCTATGAACTTCTGAAGAACTTCTTTACTTCAGAGTCCAGAACCATGACCTCTCAGATTGCTCACAACCATCCACCAGGACATGGTCTCAAATTGACATCATTCGGCATTTTCAAATGTTCATTTGAAAAAGTTCTGAAAAATACTTTCCAAGCTTAATGAGTAGAATATGTAGAAGAAAAATCTTAATTATACTCTAGGAACTATTCATTTCTATGGACCATGCCAGCAAACCTGCATTGTTCTCTCTCTTCCTAGAGAGGAACACAACCTCTCCCCTCACTCAATTACTGTGGCTCAGTAATTCACTTGTCCCTCTATCTGTGAGCATCCAGACCCATTTCTTTTCAAGGAGCTGTTCAGGCCTCTCAAGTCTCTCTCTGTCACCATTCTCTGCTCCCAGTGTGACCTTGTAGATGAGTCCCAGCAAGCACTCAAGTGTACACAACTAAGGAAGGCAGACAACACCCAGCTGTGGAGAAACTCTCTAATCCCAAGGGAATTCTGAATATCTCACAGCAAAGGATTCAAAATTCTACCATCTTTTAGCTATCAGAAACATTCTCTCACATTAGAAAATCATCCATTACCTGCTATCAATAAGAATTAGCCAACACCAAACTATTGCATCCCTGTGTGTTAATAATTTCTTTTAAAAATTACATGATTTTGGATACTTTCCTGTCTCTAACCTTCTATTTACTTCTAATCTGTGATTTCAGTGTTTTAATATTTCATGAGGAAACTCACAGTAAATCTGAGGTTTTAAACAAACAATATTATTTCATTAATGACCTCAGTAAAAGTTTATTTTGAGCAGGAGAAAAAACAAACAATTTTTTCCCCAGGTCTCCTCTATAAAGCAAGAAATAAAGTGAATTTATAATAATGAAGCATTTCTACTTTAGTGGAGTTTTTGTCACTTTTCCAAAATTCCAACACCTGACATAAGGCACCTGGTCATGGATTGCCCAAGGCATTAAAGTTTTATTTCTAAAAATGGACATTAAACTTCAAAGCCATTTGATCAGGCAGCTTTCTCAAATTTCCAGTTTAATCTAAAACTCTGTGATTAAGGTGGAAAACTTGCATAAATTTGGTCCCTAAATGTTAGGCACATAACAGGTATCCAGTTCTGTTTTCAGAAAGGTGGCCTCACTTGGGCAAATGTTCAAAGTGTACATTCAAGCTTGTAATTCAGATATTCATGGACTTGATCTAGTGGTTGAAGTAGGAGAAATAGCCCTTAAACAGTAAAGGCCAGTGAAAGAAAAAAGACACAAGATTCAAACACCAGGCTCTGTTATGGATCAGAAAATACTTTTCTAAGCATTTAACACAAAGCCAGATGAATGTGTGATTAATTTTGAGCAAGGGGTATTAGGTGACACCTTCCTTGACTATCTTGGACTTGCATAACTGGGGTAGAAAAACGGACTGAATCTATTTTTGGCAGCCACTTGGGGCTCTGTCTCCCTACACTTTTCTGACCTCAGCTCTGACCTGCTCAGAGGTTTCCATCAATTTGAAAAGTACAAATAAAGCAAGTGCTCAGTGCTGTGGTTTGCTGTCCAGAACACTGGTGATGTTTTAATGCAACAGGCTGCACTTTGGTGGCTCTTGGAGCTCTCCAAAGGTGAGTCACCCTCACTCATGGGTTCAAACCCTTTGATCTCTCAGTTCCAAAAGATGCAAATTCATTTCTCAGCAGCATTGCTTGAAACAAAGTCCTGGCCCATGATGTCAGTCATTGGATTTTCAGACAACAGGCTCCCACCAGGGGGGCAACTGCTTTCAGCACTGGTATTTTACCTTGTGGAGAATGGAAAACATGCTAGCAGAGAGTTTGTTTTGGCCCCACAATACAGAGCTGGTTGAGCTCTGCATCCAGCAGAAGATTGTTGTTCCAACAATGGAAAACGGAAGGGGGGAAGAGATGAACTCAGAGCTCACAGCACACCAAAGCCAAAACACACATTGCAGACATTGCTGCTGCAGTGGGATATGCAGGTTAAGCCAAGTCAACGCTCTGAAAGTCTGAAAACTCACACTCTAGCAAGCTCCAGCCCTCAGCAGACCCAGACAGAGCAAAGGCTTTTTACTCAACCAGCTGAGGGGAAGCTTGAGGCTTTTTAACAAGTTGCTCCTAAGAAGACGTAATATTGTATCTCCTTCTCTGATACATTCCCTTCCTACAGCCTACCCTTTCCAGGAGGTTGCACAGAGTTAAGTCATTTGTCTGTGAGGCAAAGGAAGAGGAGGGTAAAGAGCAACTGAGGGAGCAAAAGATGAGAGACGTGAGAAGGCAGTGGAGCCATGAAGGAGAATGTTCTCCCAGCGATGTGAGGGAGCTGCTGAGGGAAAAGACAGGAGAGAAATCACACAAGAGAAGCCACTGGCATAAGCAGGTTGTCCTCCCCCAACTCCACACATCAATTACGTGAGGATGTCTGAGCAAGTCCCTCTGGCTAACACAGGCACTCAGATTCACTTGTGGCAAAACCAGGAGCTGCTCAATTGTGGTTTACCCAGCCTTGTCAGTGGGAGCAAAGACAGCTGTGTGTAGCCCTGGCTCACTGCAGGAGGATGTAAACGGCCAGAGGCTGTTTTCAGGTGCTGGAACAGCCGCAGGCAGTGGGAAGTTTGTAAAGCATCCCCACCAAGCATGTCAGAACACCAAAACCAACACACAGCATCTGCATGCCCAGTTCCACATCTGAAGCCTGGAAGCAGCAGTACCCTTGGAACAGGGCATCCCAGCCTATCCCTTCCCTAACTGAGGCTCAATTAAAGGAGAACAGGTTTTTTTCCTTCTTCATCTTCTAAACAAAGGGTGTGATTTGAGCCTTGGAAATATAAACTTCTTCATCCCAAACACTGAGGACAGGCCTGTATGTGTATTTTAGCACTGGCACATACACTCGGTTTTAAATCACACTTTTTTTTTTTATTTTGCTTTTGCTCCCTCTACCTCCCCTTTCACCCTTTCCACTGGCACACAATGAAATCAGCTCTCTCTCTTCTCCATTCTCTCTCAGAATCTTTGTCCTCCATGCTCTCCCCAAGCCAGAAGCAACAACCCAGCATCAGCTGAGCTCAAGCTAAAGCATTCAAATATACCATTTTGTATTGGGTGCAAACTCAAGCCTGGGAATTCTGCATATCCTCCATGTATTTAGCTTGTATAAACAGCAGTAGATATTTCTGTCCCTTCTACACAGGCACACACATGCTCCTGCTGCTCCCATCCCTACAGGCATTCCCCAAAAGCCATCTAAAAATTATTGTAAATGCAACACCACATTATGTCTTCTTAAAAATAAAATAAAATAAAATAGCCAAACCCTGGCATATCTCCAGAGAGGAAAGCGTCAGATCTCAGCTGGTAAATAAGATGTTACTGTGAAGCTTGTAAAGCCAACGTTATTTCTCCTTTGTAAAGGCTCTACCTGCATAACATGAAGGGGGCTCAGTGACAGACACATTAAAACACCATTAAACTGTGAAATAGAACACAGTGTGAAAATAGATTTAACCTTCACAGCATATTGATCTCTACCCCGCACCGTGCCTAAGTTCTTGGACAACTGTTTTATAATAGGTTTTACTTATTTTCCTGTTGCTATTCTGACTTCCTCAGAGGAGGGTGTTATTTCTAAAAGCTCCTGACAGCTAAGGGAAAAGTGGGCTTGTTTCTTAGTCATCGCTCAGTGCTCAAGCCTTGCTGCTGCCAGCTGCTCCATAAACAGAAATCAGTTTTGTGCAAGTGAAGGATAGGTCTGGGCAGCAGTGATTGCGGTGGGATGGGAGGAGGAGGAAGGGGAAACGGAAAGGGAAGAGGAGACGGGCTGTTTGCAAGGACTCTGCTGAACAAAACTATGCAGGATGCAGGCAACCAGGCTGAACCCAAAATGCCTTCTGGAAGGGACAGCGCCAAGATTTATTTAAGCTTGCAGGGACACGGACTGTGTTTGTGAAGATAGGTAAAATAATTGTGCACACATCTGCATATTCAGACGGGAAATCCTTCTGATGAATTGGCTGCTACAGGTCACGCTGCTGCCAGCCAGTTCTTAGACTTTCACTGTGAGATAGGGACTTCTCACAGCGATGAGTTATGCCTTAGGACCTCTGACCTGCCCGTCACCTCCCCTCTGACTATTCATCCATCTCCCAGAGCCTTATGCTAAGAGTTCAAACCTTTCCAAATGGACAGGTATTTTTCACATCAGTTCAACAAATGTGTCCCACCCGCCTCTACACTAGGATTTCCTTTCTGACCACCCCAAAATAAACTCAGCCGGAACACGGGACAGATAATGTCCAGCCACGTCCTGTAGCCCTGAACGAGGCTTTTGTAACACCCATGCACGAACTAGATAAATTTTTGGGGGGTGTGGAGGGGTTATATTTACGGAAATATTTCTGATGCCTTCCTCACCGTGGTCATCTGGCAAATCCTGGCCTGGCTGGAGATCTCTAAACACATGTGAAAGGGAGGCTGTGCCCATCCATCAGATATCGCTGACAAGCTGCATAGAAATCAAACTGGCTGCTGGGCATGGCTGAAGTTCCTCCCGAGCAGAGTGTTGGACCCGTGTGCCCAGACCTTGCCAGTAAATTAGCACCATACCAGACATGTTTGTACACATGGTTCATGGGCAATTTGCAAATTATCTATGAGGCAGCCATGCAACTGCCACAGAGGTCAGCACCCAGCAAGGCTGTCCAAGGCTAATTTCAGAACA